>NW_028297193.1:6193076-6218170 GCF_055798465.1 Pogonomyrmex barbatus
GTCGCCGATCGGGTCACGGAGATGAATGACCGCGGGACCGCCTTACGAAAATACCTCCTGCTGCGAGGATTTTCCGGACGCTGCGCACGTGGTTCTTTTGTTGACGGAAATAAATATTTAAATAACGCGGAATTATTTAAATAGCACGATATGAAATATCGTGCTGTGTTAGAAGGACTGCAGGGACACAATCGAATAATTTTTAAAGCTAACATTTTTTACCTATCCTTAAAGTAGACGTCTTCCAGAATTGTAAATATTGCAAATTCAGAATGTTTTGTAAAATGCTAACTTTAGAGATGCTAAATAAACGAGAGAATTTTCTGTATATATTCTCATTTAATTTCAATTTTGAATTTCAATCCTATTACACAATTAACTCCGAAACATTGAATTAGAGAAGTAAAATAAATTAAGCGAGAAGAATCCGAGAAACGCGCTCTATAATCGTGTCTCACTGTAGCGCGGAGTAATAAATTCTCGTTCGTATCGCGTGAATTTCTAAATCCGAAAGTCGCACGAATTATGGCTCTCTAAAAAAATCCGCTCAGTTCCACGTCGATCCTTGGATTTCGAGCCTTGGGGGCTACAAGGTAGTCTCGCAACGACCTCGGACAACAGCGAGAAATTAAATTCTCGCCGCGTCCTCGTCTGGATAAAAGGCCGAAAATTCACGAAGGATATAACGTTAAAAATACCAGGTGATTTCGGGTGATGATATAATCGTCTCGTAACCGGCAGCCTTGAACCCGAGATCGTTCCTTCCGGCCTCCCGCGAACGGCCAGGCAACACTCGCGCGTCGTTCCACGTTGCGCGTCGAACTGGTGCGAATCTTTCAGAACGGACGAATCTTCTGGCAATGCCGCGAATTTTCGACACGCGGATCACGGTACGCTCATCTGAACGCCGCGACCGCGGCGAGTCCGCGGCGGGTGATGTTACGTGACGTCGCGGCGAACTGCTGTGCCGGGCCCCGTGTCGCTGACGCGGCGAAATCGGTGTCGCGCATTACGAAAGTTAACTGGAGCACGAATTGACTTTCGATTTATAGGAACGAACGGCGAGGCGGTGGGCAATGCGTTCGCGCGCGCTCCATCGATTCGCGCTGCGGGCCCCGTGCGAACGTTTATATCGTAAAATTTCGCGGCGACCGCTCTCTTGCGCAACTCCCGCGAGAAAGCGAGCGTAATAACGCGCGCGTTTCTGCCACGCTGTCGAAATTAGAACGGTGGAGTTAAATATATGCGACAGGGAGAGACTACGCGAGAGGCTTTGCTCGCAGCTTCCGCGCTTTCCGCTCTTTCTTTCTTTCCTCCTTTTTTCTCTTTTTGATCCGCATCTAACGGTTGGATCTCGAGTGGATCTCGGCGCGTCCAGAGAGAAAGAGCGTGGAGGGGAAGAGAGCTCACTTCTCTAAGTTCGCTCGCTAATCTCGCCGGGCTGATAACGCGTGAATTTTTCATCAATATCGATACTATCGGTATATGTAATGAGCTATACTTTCCTCATTTTTTTATTTATTATACTTATCAGCGCTGTGTCTACCACACACACACACACACACACACACACACACACACACACACACCACACACACACACACACACACACACACACACACACACACACACACACACACACACACACACACACACACACACACACACACGTTAACACGCTCCGTGCTATTGTTACATCAGAGTCGATTACTTCGTTTTCCTAACTCTACCATCCCTACTGCCACTAACAGACAATCGTCCATTGTTGCAGATCTCCCCGCAGCGAAGGGGGAGAGTAGCCCAGGCTGATAAATGGACCTCTATTCGCGCGACGGTATCCAGGGCGTTGACGCGAGTCGCGACTTGGTTGCGATCCGTCCGAATCACGCACGCGGCCGGTCGCGCAAAGCGGAAATAACTGCGGAAGGCGCGAGGGGCAATGGGGAGGGAGGAGGAAGAGAGGGAGGGAAGGAGGGAGAAGGGCGCGCGGATTTCCAGCGAAAATCGCGGAACGTTTCCGCGACCGCGTGCGGCACCGCGAGGGTGACCGCCGTGACACGGCAGGAGAGGACGCGGGAGAGGAGAGCGACGCGAGAGATATCTAGTTGCAGGTCGTTCACATCGCGCGAGGGGGACGAGTGCAGTAAAAATAGAATGAGAGCGCCAGGAGCGCGTGCTCTCACGCGCGCGCTACGCGCGCCGACGACGCCGAGCGCGGATTCTCTCCGCGTCCCTCTAACGCGCGGAGCCTTCTCCTCCTTTCCTAGCTCCTCCTCGCCCTTGCCCCTTGCACGCGCCTACGTGGCCGCCGCGGTTCGCGCGGAATGCGCCAGGTCCGCACGGCGATTCAACTCGGATGGAAAAAAATTCATTCCCGACTCCCCTTCGGAAATTCGTCCTAAATTTGCGCTCGCGGGGAACCGCGTTGGCACGAAAAATAGCCCATCCCGCCAATTTTCCCCATATATTCTTCGATATGCACGATCTTTTCTGCTAACGTGAATTTCAAGTCGTCTTGAAATTATATTTACGTAGACCATTTGAAAGTAGAGAGTCTTCGGTTCTGTAAGCGAATCTTCGAAACGTTGCAATGTCTAAAAATGCAACGCGGAACCATGAATTCTGAATAATGAAGGATTCATTTGATTTTAGAAGGAGCTAATTTCTACATGAGCGTGATTTCAGAATCGTATGCTGCTCAGGATAATTTATGAAGAAGAGTAACATGGATATTTAAATCTAACGAGTTGTGGCGATGCCGGATGTCGGATCAGATAGCCCTGAGAATCTTTCTCCAACGTGGAATTAATCTCACCACAGTAAACATTTGTCCTACATCGTATGTACGTACAAATTGTACGGCGCGTGGCTCGGTTTAGTTTTAAATAAAACGGTGTAAGCGATGCGCAATGATGACACAAATATAACGAGAGATATAATGCCGCCGTGATATAATCTCGTTTCTGCCAATTTCCGCCGCTCACGGTGACTGGGTGAATTTCGGCGCAGGTGAATCGATCGCTAAAACCACGGCGTAGCCGCCGGCGGAGGACAATGAACCACCAACGATGAAAACGTACCTGCGTGTAACACCAGTTCTCGGCCACGGGGGTGTTCACTTCCGGCGGTGGCGGGCTCGGGACGCGGCTCACCGCCATACTACTGCTGCTATGCAGGTTCGAGCTGACTCGCGACGTCTGAGGCGCACAGTCGCTCACCGCAAGTCTGCAACAGGAAAAAAAAAGAGATGTGCCATCCAGTTAATTCGGGTGGATACGAGGCGATAGTTTCGAGTCGTACACACACACACACACACACACACACACACACACACACACACACACACACACACACACACACACACACACACACACACACCACCACCACCACCACCACACCACACCACACCACACCACACCACACCACACACACACGGCCGCCCGATAGAATGTCGTTAATTGTGCGCGCGTGTTCGCGTTACGTCACAGGGTCGATGACCCTCTCCATATTTCTGGACGTTCGCTGGGACAGAGGAGCTTATTGGATCAGCCCGTAATGCACGGACGACGGGGATCTGCATTCGACACGCGGCGAAACGGTATCGCAAACGTGGCTATAATTGACCACCCGAATTCCCGCGAATTCGACCGAAATTTTCAAAATAAAAATTAATTTCTGGAGAGTCGAAGCGACATGGTCGAATGTCCGACCGCGTCGTTATTTCGGTAACACGGTCAAAGAAATTTTTACATGACGATATCAGATTTATGAAGTTAAATACATATATATATATATATATATATATATATATATTTTATCTTTGCCAAGCGTGTTATCTTTTCTCGTACCGTTCTATTTGTTATACTTGTTGTACGAATCGAAAAGCGACTCGATTGTTGTTTGTTGGATCGTGAATCTCTCGGAATTGGATCCTATGGAGAAAAAGTCATCGATCGCGAGAGGGTAGAAGAGAAAGAGAAGGACGAGGCGGGAGAGAAAAGGAAGGAGAGGCACGGAGCGAGTAGGAAGAACAAGGATGACGGAGGGAAGAGTACGCAGGACACGCGATGGTGCTCACGTGCGGTACCAAGTACGGGATCGCTCGGAAGGCGAGTCAAGTACATTAGCCCCGCAGGTTCATCGGACGCCATCGGACGACCTAACCAACCAGGAAACGGAAACTGAATCGAGCGAACTCTCGTTGAGTCCGTCTCGCTCTCGCGACGCGAAGCGATTCGAGAATGTGCCGTGTTGAAAGTATCGTATTCGACGAGGTAAACTCACCGGAGTGACAAAAAAGGAGCAACCACGGAAATAATTTTCCAATGGAATAAACGCGGACGCGAATATGATAGTAATAAAAATATAATAGAATTGAATCTCCGCCGGAATGATGAAACGTCTGCGAATTCGCGCGATTTTATCTAACTAAATACGACTATTAATTTGGCAATATTTCCTGAATTAAGAATGTATGTCTACTTTTTATTATTTTTATATTTGCAATGTAAAAATTATGAAAAACTTATAGATTATTCTAAATCACATCTTTAAAAATATGATTAAAAAAAGCGGCGATTTAGAATCTGAATAAAAAATTTAATTAAATATTAAGTAGAAATGTCCTTTAATAGACATATAATTAAGAAATAATCAATCAAACAAAAATCTCAATTTATTTATTTAAGTGCTTTAAGCATTTAAGATGCAGAGATAGTTGTTCTGTAAATAAAAAATAAATTTTTATTAAGAGTATAAACGAAATGAATGACAGAACAAATAAAATAAGATTTTTATTTATAGGACAATTTCTGCATCGCAATGAAACTTTACATAAATCATCTTAGATATAAAGTAGTTATATAAAAAAATGAGATTTTCGTTTCATTATTTCTTGATTACATTTTTATTAAAGCACATTTCTACTAAAGCATATTTAAATAATTCTTGATCCAAGTTCTAAACCGCCACAAAATTTTTTGTATTACTTTTAAATACGATGTAATAATCTGTAAATAATCTGTAATTTTTTTCATTGTATATAAAACTAAGTGTTTTTAAAATAGAAAAATAGAAATAAATAATCTCAGCTACAATACGCGATAGTAATCAAAATAAAGTCTCGTGCCTCAGAGAGAGAGAGAGAGAGAGAGAGAGAGAGAGAGAGAGAGAGAGAGAGAGAGAGAGAATAATGACAGATTATAGGAAGCAACTCTGCTTCCTGCTTTAATTGAACATTTGGCATGGAAATACGCATCCGGGCGTTGTTAAGGATCGTATTATTATCGTCAGAAATCTGCTTTTTCTCACGTGGCGTACTTTCGTGTGACGAATTTCTCCGATTTCGCGAGAGAGAGAATCGCGTCGCGACTCGACTTTTCGAACGGATCGCGTTCTCCGTTCGGCCGTTCGTGCGTTTCGGTGCCGTAACTTTCACTTCCACGCCACACTTCCAACGCTGTACTCCCACGTCGCTTTTGCGCTAGATACCGCCGAAGGCATCGCCAAATCGAGCGGGGGAGAGTCGTTATTCGGGGCAAAAAAAAGACAGTAAGGGAAGAGAGAGAGAGAAAGAGACAGAGCGAGAGAGGAGGGGGAGGAGGGAGAGAGAGAGAGAGAGAGAGAGAGAGAGAGAGACCATTTTATACGCCGTCGCTCCGTTTTATGAGAAAGCGATCACCGCTAGAAAGTATAAGCGGAACAACGAAATGTTTCATCAATAAGAGAACGACGTCAGGAATACAAATCTCATATGGAATAACGTAAATCCTAGGGTCCATTACCGTAACTTCCTTATCTTAAGAGGAAAGGAAACTAAGGGAAAGTCTGTTGGATTTCTCTAAATTAGATACAAATGTCGCAATGAGTAATATAAATGTCAATTTGAATAATCAAGAGTAATGAATAAAATACGTCACTCGAGTTTACTGATATTTTTTTCATTCATCATAAATAGAGATTTTTTTTTGGAATTATTTAGTAAGGATTAAATATATATATATATATATATATAAAATCCTAAAACATACACACACACACACACACACACACACACACACACACACACACACACACAAATATATACAAGGATTAAAAAGAGAAGACTAGGAATCAGCAATGGGATTTTTTTCGCGTCCCATTTGCTTAGGAATTCAGGTTTGGGAAGATGCAGATACGGAATCCTAGATCAACATTTCTTTGTTAGAGCAATATCGGGATATTCGATCGGGATACTCGGCTTACGCAGGCGTGGGTCAGACCCCGAGAGTTCAGGGGAAAGTAGAACGGAGCCCCGGCACAAGCTCGCCGGTGAAAACGAGGAAGTTAGGTGAAAACCGTCCATAGTACGTCGAAATCACGTAATTATAGTGCCTGCGAGTCCGACACCGCGGTTAGGTTCTTGCCAAATCGCCGCGATTCGCGCAGTCTCTCCGATGTATTTCTATCCTCCAGTCGCTTAAAAAATATCGCGTTCCTCGTTTCTCGTTCCTCCAGCGCGAAAACAACCCTCGGAGTCGTTTCTTTGCCCTCCCCAACGGCGTTCTTCGTTTAATCTTTTTCATTTAGTCCACGCTTGGCTTTGTCTCAACGTACTTTGTTTATCATTATCTCATTTGTGTTTTCATTTTTCGTACTAAAAAAAGATGCGCGTTATCTTTCGCGTGCCCCTCCCCCCTCCCCCGTTATTTCGCAAAAATATTCCTGAACAAAGTTGTTTTTTAACTGCAGATAATTTTACGCTTCTCTGATAACGGATAATTCAACGAGCTCCGCCACGTAATTATCGATAAGGACGACACGGAGGTTAGCGTGATACCGCCCGTCGCGCAGCAGTCGATGAGACTGCGTTTTCGAGATTGCGACGAAAACGCATGCTTTTCCGCATGCGAGCGGAATCACTAGATGTTGCGAGAGGTGATTCGCGAATTGTCGTTTCTTCGCTCTCGTCACGGTCGAATTTAGATCCCGCGTCGCTCCCAATCGGCATCTCCCACGGTACCTCGGCGCACCGCATAATTAGGCGTGTTTATCTCCATATCTGATTCATCCGGTCGTTTCGTAAGACCGACAGGCAGGCAGGTAGGTAGGTAATGTTCGTTAAGCTCTGACGCGGCACGTGCGCGCGAGCCCCGAGCTCTGACGCTCACGGAAAAAGCGATAGAAAAAGGAAGTCTCAGTGTCAAGATCGGAAGGTCGCGAAGGCGACCGAGTGCAACGCGGCGCGAGGCTAAAAATAATCCGCGGCTTTATGATTATCGCGATTACGCATGGCTCGTCGATGCGTCGCTGCGACCGTGATAACGATTTTGCGACAGGGAAGCTGCGGAAACAGCCACCTTTCGGCGGTTCATCGGCATCGCGACTGCAAAACATGAGGAATAGAAAAAGCGAGAGCTCCCGAGAGCTTTCCACTCACACAAAAAGAATTAGTTTTAAATCAAAACGGATATTCTCATATGCAAGAATGTTAGAATCTTTTGAGAGAAATGTTAGACTTGACTTGATTGAATTTGTATAGATATTTTCATAAAAATATTATAATCTTCATATAGAAGATTTTTAATCTTGAATACAAATTCAATCAAATTAAATTATTATGTACAATATTCAAATTGATTGATAATAAAATAAAAAATAAAAAATGTTTGTAATATTATTGTAATATTATGTTTAAGTGGATAATAATTGTGATGGTTTAACAAAATTATTTTCAAATCTGTATCTAGTCAAATTTTTAGAAGTGCCAGCAAAACTGTTCTTTTCGTACAAACATGACTTTAGGATCATCACGCATGCGCATTCCTTTTTATTACAATAAATTCATATTATCATATAGTCAATATTATCATATAGACAAGTATAGTCCGGGGACCGAAGAGACGAATACTTTAATATTTTTATTTTATCAAAGAGAGAATTCAATTTCGGTATACCGAGCGCTTCCTCTGCTGAGACACGTGGCTGTATATGTATACTAGGACCTTGATGTATTGACAACGATAATATACAGCCTTGACGCTGTTACACAGCTCATTTGACATTCCCCGCCATTACGTGCCGCATCGCTTTTCCTCCGATTCTATGCATATATTGTGTTATTTCGCTCTTTGTACCGTCTCTCTTCCTGTTATTCTACCCATCACGCATCCTTCCGATCATTTCAGTCTACGCGATATGTTCATAATTAATGAACAATAAAGTAACTATTAATGATATGAATGATTGAAGATAATTGTCAGAGAAAAGCTAATAACACAAGCTAATTCCTATTAAAAAAATATATAGAAAGCATATAGTTTTTCGTTTCTCTCTTTAAAGATTCCACGTTTCCACTTTTTCCCCTTTATCCTGTATCGAGAAAAGATAGGCACCGTCGTGCGGAGACCAAGAGAGATCACATTAGTACTTTGTTCCGACACACAGGAACGGAAATCTATTAAAGGAAGAAAAAGAGCAAGACCCACGGGAGGATGAGCTCGAGACGATGACGACGACGACGAGAAGCGGAGTCGAAGAAACCGCACGCCGCCGGTCGATTTTCGCAGGAAAGTCAGTAGACGAAACGCCGCGAAGAAGAGGGGCGAAGTCAAGGCTGACGTTGCTCGACGTAAGCCGCCAGTGTGTGATAAGACAAAGGCTGACTCTCTTCAAGGGCGCCGCGAGCGAGCGAGCAGACGCGCGTGCGATGCCGCGCGACTCGCCTTCGCGTCTTGCACGCGCCGACTTGTCGCTTCGTCGAGGACAGGCGATCCGCTCGCTCGCTCGCTCGCTCATTCGCTCGTTCGTTCGTTCATTCGCGAGGAAGATGCACCGGTGACGAGGATAGACGGCCGGTTGTCGGTTCAGTCTCGCGGGAACCAGTCCGGTCGAGCCCCGGCTGCATCGCGGTAAACAACAACCACGAGCAAGAATCACAGATGCCGTAACGCGGGGAGACGGGGCCGGGGGAGGAGGGAGACACGAGGCGGTTGCAACGTCGGCTGCGTCGACTGTGTCCCCAAGGTGGTGATAAGAGATCTACGTATGTACCCCGTGACGTGCTCGCGTTGAGTCGCGTATCTCGTCTTGATACGGCCGACACAATGCAAATATGAGCACGCGGTACTTCAGAGCTATCGTTATCCTTCGACTTTCAAGATTAAACGTTTAGACTTAGAGCTTAATCATTATTTTGTCGAAACGATGGATTAAAGTAGAAATCAAATTCTTGTATAAAACTAATAAAGTATTTCATAAACATCTCTTATCGTTTTGAAATTTCAGAACATTCTGCGATTGATATCTTTTGCAAGAGAAGTATCAAATTTGATTTTAATCAAACTTTACAGAGGTTACATAAACAAATTTAGAATTTAGAAAATATTAAAAAATATTGTTGCTAACAATTTAAGGATGAAATAATTTCTTATAAATAAAGCGGATTTTAAATTTCTATATTATATCTCAAAAACTATTCAAGATATAAAAAATATTTCATACAAAAGTTTTGTAATACAAATTAGTTACACTTTACTGATTCATATAATCAATAATATTTTTTAAAAGTGATACTTCCAAAAATTAAAAAAAATTTTTTTCAAAAATAATTATTTTTTTAAAAATATTATTGATCTAGATAAATAAAGCCAATTCTATTATAAAATTTTTGTATGAAATATTTTATGTCTTAAATAATTTTTGAAAGATAAACAAAAAAAATCTAAAATTTACTTTACGTATAAGGAGTGAATTTAACACTTCGCGAAGTTTCTTTACAAATACTGACACATGGCTTGTTAATTCATTTGTTTGTTAAACTTTTAAAAAATGCAGTAAAATATTTAATTAACACGTGCCGCGCTGTATTTTTGCTTTCGATGATAGTCTGATCGAGGAATCCTAAGCTCGCTTTAAACTTAAACAATTACGTAACAGCCAAACCGATGAATCGCTGGCAGCTTCTATCCGCGTTAAGCTCCTAAATATGCGTCATGAATAAAGCTAAAGTTATTCAAAGGAGAATTACTAAGAAAGTGATGAGAGCGCGTTATTATCTGTCAGTCGCGGCGAATTTCCCTTCTTTACTCATGCATTCCTGCATGATGCGTACCGGCTGACGTCATGAGACACTTGCGACAAAATTGAGTTAATAAAACAATTCTTCGGAGCAAAATGGGGAAAAGAGATGAGAGAAAGAGAAAGATAGTTATTCCCATTCAATCAGCGTCAATAAAAATAATAATGCATTAATATTGTTAAAAATAGCGATGTATTAATGTAGAGCGCTTTAAAGTTATTCATTTGAATTTTTCTTCCCGAGAATCCACTCCACGCACTAGACATCGTTCTCGACGTGTCGCTTCGCCACGCGTTGCATTCGACGCGACTTGATTCGCGGCGCACCGATTCAAGGTTCACGGCTACGATAAGAGAGGCACACGAAGATCTTTCCACACAAAGAGCGCACGATGACGAACGTCGGACGACGAAGTAAGGGCGACGAATTATCAAATGCCGTTTTTACGCGATAGCGCACGAACTACGCGTAACTATTTCTCCTGACGCGTCAGACGCGAGCGAATTAAATAATTGCGAAATAAATCGACTTACACCGTGACACATCCGACGATATATTTAAAAATTACGCGCCGCGATAAACAATCGCTGTAATTCTTTTTGTGTAACGCTTGTTAATGACGGTTCAGCGATAACGCACGTTCGCACGTTTTAGCGCATGTACAAAATCACGTTTGAAATTCAAGCTGCGATGTTTTTATTATGGCAAAACGTAACGTAAATGCCGGCAAACTGTTGCGATACACGTAATATGATTAAATAATTTGCATGAATTATCGATTGCAGCTGCTTTCTTGTATACGTGCTTTTATTACCCATTTTGAAATCACTCGTAAAACACCACCATGAAGAAACAATATCAATAACATTTATTTTTTAATGAAGAGTATAGAACGTATTTATGCATACCGAGACATTCCTCACATAAATTAATCACCTTCAACAAAATTGTCGGTTAAGTAGCGATATTAAACGTCGATATCGTAATTCGAGAGAAATGGTTTAAATGCACTCTTCAAAATATCGCTGAATTGATAACATTGCAAAATAAATTCAACCATATTAACGCATATCGCAACGACTCGCATTTTTAGCATAATAAAAAGCGTTGCAACCTAAATTTCCATTCAGAAGCTGATTTATACAAGTGCACCGCAAATTATTATCGACGGTCGTTGAACCGTTAATGAATATTATAAACACAGAGAGGATATTTGTTAATTACCCTCGTATATTTCATATTTAAGAATTATCGTATGTTAATAAACTTCATTAATATTTAATTCATTTGCTGACAAAACAATCTTGAATGCAGATAGAAATGTATTTTATATTTAGATCTCTTTGAAAGTGACAATCAGTCATTGATCGCGTAAGATTCATAAATCTAGATTATTTTGTTGTGATTTTAATTCCACGCATAAAAACTTTATAAAATTTTAGCTTTTTATAAATATTTCATAAACAAATTTAGCAATAAAAGATAGTTAATAAAAACTTAAGAATATATTATATTCATTTTTACAATTTTTACATTTGCAATGAAAAAATTAAATTGAAAATCTTACAAATTATTCTAAATTATTATATTTAAAAATAATACAAAAAAATTTAGCAGCGATTTTGAACTTGGATCAAAAACTTGTAAAACAAGTAAATAGAAATGTGTTCTAATAAAAATATAATTAAAAAGTGATGACAAAAATCTCAATTTTTTTGTCTAAATACTTCAAGTATTCAAGATTATTTATGTAAAGTTTTATTGCAATGCAGATTGTTCTATAAATAAAATTTTATTTTATTTATATCACCATTCGTTTGTACTCTTAATAAAAATTTAATTTGCATTTGAAATGCAAATTACGTTTGCGTTATATAAATTATTTTAAATATTTAAAGTATTTATATAAAAAAAGAAAATTCAAACTTTTGTCATTATTACTTAATTACATTTCTACTTTATATTTAAGTAATTTTTGATTCAAGTTTTAAACCGCCGTGATAAAATTTTTCACATTATTTTTAAATCGATCTAGAATATTCTATAACGTTTTCATAATTTTCTCATTATAAATAAAAATAGGTGTGATATATCCTTAAATTTCTCTCTTATAGATTTCTTTTCTCCGACGAACGTCTGGTTCTTCTTAGCAACGATTGTGGATGTAGAATTAAGATGAAACATGCTTTCACAAACGGAGGCACGGATCTCCTTCTGGCTTGGATGTTCGTCCTTCTAGGGCCGAAGGATTGCTTTTCTTTGGGATCTCCACCGGGAGAGAAGCTCCCCGGGACTCGTTTCTAACAGGGGCCAGTGCCCCGGTACGTGGGATATACCGGACGACCTTGGGCCTCACGGCCAATTTGCGAGGTCCGTTCCCTGCAGATGCGCCCTTATCCTTCGTGGCCGTCTTATTAGCCACGAATGATACGCGAGCCACGAAGGAATACCCTTG
Source organism: Pogonomyrmex barbatus (assembly GCF_055798465.1). Taxonomy (NCBI): domain Eukaryota; kingdom Metazoa; phylum Arthropoda; class Insecta; order Hymenoptera; family Formicidae; genus Pogonomyrmex; species Pogonomyrmex barbatus. The sequence goes on from NW_028297193.1 coordinate 6,205,589, forward strand.
GATTATGTCCCTTCGATATCTCGGGGAAAGTAATCATGACTTTGCACACACTAAACAAAGGTTTTAGATTCGCTTAATATTTAACGATCGGACTCCATCCACCGACGTTTAACTCCAACTATAGTTCAACCAATATTCTCTCTCCTTCTCACTCTCTCGTTTTCTGTCTCTCTTTAAATTATAACGCTGGCTATAAATCTCGTTCTCATTGCTCCACTTTACGATATTTAATGATATTTAATGATATTTACTTTGCGAACGTATGTCTGGCGATAGTTGTCCTCTTATCATTCCGATCGGGTCTCAGCCGCATTGTTCGCATTTCTCTCTCTCTCTCTCTCTCTCTCCGAAACATTCCATAAAATTTGCACATCGGATTAGATGGATTAATAATGTCAATGCGTTTATTGAACATCATTTGCAATTATATCTACAAGAATACTTTACCACATATATCATTAATTCTTTATCACTTTCTGGCGTAAAACAGTTAAATAACAATGTAATAGTTATGTAAAAAAGATATGCTTAAATGTAACATTACAGAATAATTTTATTGTTGAGTATATGTAACCATTAATGATAAATGTAATCATTAATGATCTCGTTGTTGACTCGGAAATATCTTCGAGCACAAAAGACGCATTGGCGCATTTAAAAAATTTGCATCTCATTTTCTTATAATCGCCAGAACTTCTTTCATGGAACATATCCAAGTTCTGAACTTCATTGATAAAGAGCAAGAACTTTGCCAATTGCCTTAATATTCTGAAAATGAAACTACTAATTTCACAGGGACAGAAGTAAAGACCTTGTAGCCAATTTGGCCTTCGATCGTGTATACCGCCGTTGTTTGCTTGTCGTTTGGTTGCTCAGCGATAATTTCGATAAGCTTTCGCATACTGTATAGTTGCTTACGTAGCCTTTCTGCGTCGTCGACATTCCCCTCCTCCCCTCCCTTTTCAATCAACTTGACCCTTTCATGATAAATTCTTTTCAGTATTCATACTATCTAACACCTGAATAAGAAGATAAATTGTCGTTTCCCATTAAAATTAACATTTAAACTGGTCCTCAAGCAGCGTTCGATATCAAAGCTGCGATATCTATTGTGCAAGCGTAAAAACATAATACACGGCATTTGATTATGACGATAAATTTTATTGGTCCCGAATAAAGCGAGCGAAAGAGAGACTGGCGAATCGCACGCTGTAATAAAGCGCACATTATAATTCTGAGAGCTGTTCATACGAATCAAAAATAGATATTTTAAATGATTATTTAATTTTATTAATATTTAAAACTATAATATTTAATGATTGTAAATTATATATATATATATATATATATATATAAGATTATTATAATTATTTAATATTTCATGATCACGAAGAAAACGTTAATATTCCTAAAAAGATATGCGTTAAGTTAAAAAGTTAAAAGACGATGAAATTTTAAAGAAATCTCGATAACTTCATATTTAAACTAATCCCTTAAATCTTTTTCTTTATCCTAAATGGGATCTAGAAAAGATTCGACGCAGAAAAGCGAACGGGAGGGACAGAATGATTTTCAAGGGGACCTTCCGTCTGGTTTCTTTATAATAGAACTCGGTTTTGAATTCCGAGGGATATTCGTCGTCGTCGTCGTCGTCCATTAGAAGAGGGGAAGCGAACCCTCAAGGGGGACGTACGGTCCTGTACCCTTGAAGCCGAAGGTTGCCACCGAGTGCGAGGGACAACCTTCCTTCTTTCCTTCTTTCCCTCCGCCACGCTTCACCACCACCACCACCACCGCCATCATCGTATCCTCCTCCTCTTCCTCCTTTATACTTGGCTTTATTTCATCGAGTCCCGGACATCGATTGGCCTCGGCTACCGAATGCACGCGTATGCGTATATGCGTGCGCTACGTATAGGCTATAATAATATTGAAATAATTCTCTGAAACGTAAATCACGTATTAAAATTAGGGACCGCGCCGATGCCGGTTGCGATCTCGATTTAACAAAAAGGAGAAAAAAATAAAAAAAATAAAAAAAAAAAAAGAAAGAAAAAAAAAGAAATCGGACCGAAAGATTTATATCAGTCGCCAAAGCGATATTCGTCAATAATCTCGTTATCCCCGTCATCAAATCCCAGATGTTTATCAGAGTCCTTGGAAGCCGAGCGGAGAGAACGAACAAACGAACGAACGTATGCAAATGAACGAGATGCAAAAATTTGCGATGGATTTTCCGTCGAAGCCGCCGAAATAAAAATCACACGGGACTCGGAGTAACCGCGGGCACTCGTTAAATTCCCGCGACATCGATTCACCGAAACTCCGGTATCTGCATTGCTAAACAGTTTGCCTATAATAAAGCCTTCGACTAAATTTAATACGCACTCGATCAGAAGTGGAACGTCGTCGCGTGCTAATCGAGGTGACGTGATCGAACGGGGAGCGGTAATCGATGTTATTCGGAATATGGGCAGGTGTTTTAATCTACGACGATTGTGTCGTACGAGAGACGAGCAGTGATGTCGTACGACGATAGACGTGGTGATACTGGTGATGGTGTGCGACGGACAAACACTCAAGCAAATGCGCATATCGACGACCAAGCGCGAACGAGCGCGCGCGCGCGCGCGCGCGCATACGCGAGACCAGCTGTTCGACGGACACAAAGGACACTCAAAGCCATTCCCAGCTTTTGCACTCGCGCTGACTGACGAGAAAATATTGTGACGCAAACGATAACATTACCGCGATGCAAGGTTGCGGCTTTTCCGATTCATCGTTCGATGTGACGCGAGCTGAACGCGCCTCCAAATCGTTTCTTCTGGCTCTCTCTCTCTCTCTCTCTCTCTCTCTCTCTCTCTCTCTCTCTCTCTTCCGTTGTTCATTACACGTCAGTGGCTATGTAAAAAACGAAGCAATTAACTATTCATCAATTGATCGCGAACTGGATCCAGAATAATCCAGAGTAAGCTTTATTGAGACAAGTTGTTCCTTCGTGTTCGTTTCATGTAGCGACGATATTGTTACAAATTGCAATTGTCATATAAAAAAAAAATTAGTCTTACATCAAGATAAATATTTTCATTTATATAAGTAAGAATATTATAATCTTCATATAGAAGATTTTTAATCTTGAGGTGAATAAAAGTAATATTTACAAATCAAGGTTAAAATTATTAAGATTATGAGATTCTTGTTTATACATATGAGAATATTTGTCTTGATGTAAAATTAATTTTTTTCCGCGACTGTATCACATGTAGATCAACGCTAGAATCTTTTTTTACGATATTTTAAAGTGTACAAAATTGCGAGTACAAAGCACGGATTGTATAAATTGCAAACTAGCGAATCCTACAAATAAAATTTGTAACGAAATTGCGAAAAGGGATCTGTATTCCGATGTTGCAAGTTCCGAGGTCTTGAATGTCAGGTCGTACCCGAAATATACTTTCTCGCCAGCGTCGAGTTTAAACGTGGACGAGAAACTTTTGATTGGTCACGTGGGAGGGGACAAGTGACCCGCGCTAATTGCGTTCAATAAAGTTCGTTACGCGAGCAATCGTGACGTCGTAGGGATATTTCCCTTTCATTAATTCAGCTTGATGCTTTTTAATAAACGCGGTTACCTGTCCGGCAAGGTAAATCCGCGGATCAATCCGCCACTGACGGTAGCGAGCGCGAGCAACGAGCAGCGAGGAATTAGAGATAAGCGTGACAGCTGCGAAATGATTGATGGACGCGTCGCTATAGTTTCCCCGCGAATTACTGGTAGCGTGGCCTTGCCGCGCGGCCTGTTTCGCCATGAATGATTTTCCTTTCGTGACGCCAAAGGCGCATCAATGCGTTTCCTTCGACGCGATTCACCGCCAGCGAAATAGCGATCCTATGCAAATCACACCTGCATTTCCTTGGAAGCAGCCGTCTCGGCTTCTCCCGAGGATTTTACCGTCAGCCAAGCCGACGTCCGTGTTATGTGCTAACAAACGACAAGGATAGGCAAATAAAAAAAATCGTTCTTTCTATGTACAAATGCTATATACGAATAATCGTAACTGCACAGAAAAAAAAAAAAGATAAATCTTAAATCAAATTATATATTAATATTCTCGTATATAAGAAAAAGTATTGTAATATTTTAGTCTTAATTTTATTGAATTTGTATTGATGCAAGTATCACTTTTGCTCGACTCAAGTTTTAAAATCTTCTATATGAAGATTACAATATTTTTGCTTATATATGAGAATATCTATATAAATATCTATACAAATTCAATCAAATAAAAATTATAATTTTTCTAAGAAAATTATAATATTCTTGCTTATATAAGAATGTATATTCTTGATTTGAGACTAATTTTTTGTGAGGAAATGAAGGTGTCATTCTTATGACGTGGCAGCTAAGAAATGTCGAGAGATTAAGTACTCGTGAAAACATTTTGAAAAAAAGACTGAACAAGATTTCTACACACTTTGGCCAATCGTAAATCTTCGCGATAGGCGAGGTCACGACGAGATACGAACACGATTAATTGCAGTGAAATACGGAAATGCACGCAGGTAGCTGACACAATGATGTAAAAGCCGCAAAGAAAATAAAGTCGGAGATTACATGACCCCCTGATAACATTTCCAAAGTGTTTTATCTAATAATATGATGAAACATTAACGAACATAATGATGAAATATTAACGAACGATGCAATCAGAAGCTTTAACGCACCAATCAAAAGTCTGTATTAAAAAACAATTTAAAGAAAAATATTTTTTATCAACTGGAAACCTCTCAGTAATGTTGCTTTTATGCTATATACTCGTCTTCTCAGGCAACGGCGTTCCTGAGGCGAGGAAGCGAGAACGTTCGAGCGCAGTTCTGGAAATAATCAAAGTAATCGTCGATAAGCGCGAACAAGAGTGAAACTTGAAATCGAATTCGTGCCGCGCGAGCGAAGTTGCGAATCTCCCACCGAGCCATCTTCAAGAAGATTTTAATAGGGCATTGCAGATTCGCGCATTGCTCCTGGATTCTAAGACACCCGACGTTTCTAAACTTGTCGGTGTGAATGTCTCGCCGAGGCTCGTCGCAGGTCTCGCCAATTTCAAGTCTCTGCTATAAACCTTAGAGGATTTATTTTAATAAATTTTGCCATCAAGGTTAATTAACTTCGCGGGCGTGCGAGCGAGATAGCTGCAGGAACATTCTCGGCGACATTACAAGCAATTTCTGTACTCGCGGAAAGAACGTGGCAGTGTCAAGGACACCGCGGTTCTAAAAATAAAATTCTGAAATCGTTAAATCGGTTAAATCACAGATGTGGCAGGAACGAAGAGGAGGAGGCGGAGGGAGGGGAGGGAGGGGGGATTCGAGGATCTGTTCACAGTCTTATGATTCACCGCCTTCGAGAATCCAGCCAATGACTCGTAAAGGCGCACAAAAACAGGAAGTAATGACTAACGGTAACAAGACGATCCTATCGAGACGAAACTAGAAATATCGATATTCCGCGAAAATACATGGCGGCATGTAATTAACACGCACGTTATTGATTATGAGAAATTTGCGAAAAATACATAAAGACAATTATGACAATCTACGGGAGCGACCGTTTAGTTTGAACGTATTCGTAAATGAAAATAAACGTTTTACTCTTGAGGTAAATAGACCTTATGACTTTCAAACGCACATACACATATACACATACACACATACACAACTTCGAGAGCTACATATGATAATCTGAACTCATATCGGTGGCTCGATAAGGATAGATAATAAAAATGTCATGGATTTCACAAAAGCTTCTTTGTCTCGTCGAGACAGAGAGATATACAATCGAGAGCGCATTATTGCGAGCCTCAAAAATGTTTGTATTCCCGTTGCCATTTTCACATTGTTAGTGAAATTTTGAATAAAGTTCAGCAATTTAGTAAAATAATCCTATTAATAAAAGTCGTAGCTGACGCGAAAAATGTGTCACGAGCGAAAGGACTGTATTTATCACGTTTCAACCATTTCGAAAACAACATTTGAATGAAAAGCTTATCGTAAACTTTTCAAATATTTAATCTTAATTATGGTATTATAAATAGTTGTGTTTAGAATATATGTTGTTTTATTTACAATTAATATTTCTCAAGAGATAAAATGCCTCTCGGTGACTCAAGCATTTTCTCCAAATTTAAAAATAATCGGACATTCATGGAGTAAACACAGATATACAGATTTTCACACACTTTCAAAATAAATACCTAATAGTGAAGAAACACTTTTGATAAAAGTGACGAATATTAATGCAAGATTTAGAAACTAAATCGTCTTTGTTAAACATTGCGCTTTCCGTGCTTGTCAAGAGTGTGTATTCTCGTGCGACGAGTCCTCGCGAGTCCCAATGACGAAGAATAAATGAAGGAATAATAAACGAACGGGGAAACATACGGACGTACATACATGCGTACGTACGGACGGACGGACGGACGGACGGACGGACGGACGGACGGACGGACGGACGGACGGACGAAGACCCGATAACCCGGGGAACGTTTCAGCATTCGAATTCCATCGAATCGCGCTCTCGGCGTTCACGGTCGGACGTATCTATATGAAAGCAGGCGGAATCGCCGAGCCGTGACGAAGCCCACATCAGGCAGCCTCAGGAAGGTCGGCGTCTAACGTAAAAAGGTGTATTCACCTTGATTCGCGCTCCTTCGCTCGCGACTTGACCAAGAACTTTCCAGTCGGCCAGCGTGAACGCGAATCGCGACGACCGGGGAAGAGCACCGGACGGACGGACAAAAGAACGAACAGCTAGCTAATGGCCATCGCGATACTCGGCCGTTATCCTCGCCGAAGGGACGTTGACGGGTCGTTGACCGTCGCGCGACTTTCGTCGAGGCGAGAATTCTAGATTCTTCCCGTGAACTCTTTCGCGCGAGTCAGTCACCCAAACTCCGGAAGGCAGCCGGAGAGTTTCGTACGTCACCCTTCCCCCGAAAGCCACCCTTTTTCTCGCTCGTCCTCCGATCTCCCTTTTCCTTCTTCCCTTCGCAGATAATGCTACGTTCTTGCGATTGTATGTTCGTATTTTTTATATCTCTCGCTCTTTTTTCTTGTCCTTCGATTCGAGTATCCCGAGTGCCACGTGTTTGCTCGCTGGCTCGGCCAGGATCCCGAGATCATCGAGCCCCCTCTACCGTCACCGATTTTATCGCGAATGCCAGACATACGTGTGTGACTACGGCGGCCGCGGCCGTGCCGTCGTCGAAGAGGAGAGAAATCCGAAGAGGAGGAAGAGGAGCGTTCTCGTCGGCATATCGGCGTTGTGCTCTACGTCGGCGACGGACGCTGCTACCGGCTCTCGGCCGGATCGATGCGATTACTCTCCTCGCGCGTACCGGTTAAACAGAGACGTACCCCTCGCGTACCCTTCCCCCCCTCTCCCGATCTCCTCCTCCCCCGTTGGCCCCCCTTCCTCCCCCCTCGTCCCCTCACCCCTCCGGTTAGCCCCGGACGGGACGAAGACCCACCCTAGCTCCGACAACGGCGAGCCGTACGATTGTACGTACCGCGCCAGCGCCATCCTGACATGAGACAATCCGGGCCCGGCGGGTGTCGACAGCAAGGTATCCAGATCTGCGAGCGGCGACTTGTCGTTGACACTATATCCCACTACTGGACACATGCGCGCGAACAATTCTTCGTCCTTGAATGAAGCGCGAGCTCGTCATAACTTCCGGCTGAATCACGAAGAGAGACCCTTCCTTCCGTCCTCTCTCTCTCTCTCTCTCTCTCTCTCTCTGGCTCTTGTCTCTATCTTTCTGTGTATCTCTCTCTTTCTCTGCCTCTTCCTCTCCCTTTTCGATTAGCTCTCGGTCACCCGGCGCCGGCTCGATCGACGACGAAGCCACTGGGGTGCTCTCGCGCAACACACGGCAATTATCCAAACGTCGCCTGAGAAATGCGGAGAAGTCCCTCCTCTCTCCTCTCTCCTCGGTATCCGGTCACTGTCATCACCACATTTTTATCGGCGTACATCCGCCGGAGAGCAACGACAACGAAGTTAAGCCGACGACGAGACGTCGCTTCTCGGAGAGGATGCGGGAGCGACGACGGTCGACGACGCCGCGACGACGATGCTCGCGGAATCAATCTCTGAAGGAGAAGAGAGTGAGGAGAGGCGGCACGCAAAACCGCCTTCGTTCTCTCTTTCTCTCGTTCTCCCTCGGCTCGCGGCCAATCGCCAACTCGCGCCTCGAGAGATCTCTCTCGTTTATCTCGCGGGGTTCCTCGCCTCACTCGTGTCTCTTCGCCCCCGTCCGGTCGTGCCGATGTCGTGCGCGCGTGCAACACTGCGTGCGATGGTATCGAACGCCTCCTCTCTTCCTCTCTTGTGTTACTCTGCCGCTCCCCGAGGTACTCTCCGCGAACTCGCGACTTGGACTCCGGCTTACGGCGCTGGCTCGACTGAGAGCAGCTACTGAACGCCCGCTGCTCCCCCACCCCGGAGTCCGTGGAGCACGACGCCTCGGCTACGCTCGGACGTGCTCGGCTAGCTCCGCGACCTCATGTCGTGCCGGAGAACGACGATATCATCTCTTTCCCTTCCTCCCGTCGCGCGCACCCAAGACTCCACTCCCCTACCTTCTCCTTCTCCTTCTCCTTCTCCTTCTCTCTCTCTCTCTCTCTCTCTCTCTCTCTCTCTCTCATGCACGCGCCCTTTCTCTCTCTTCGCCGCCCTGCAGGAAATTTTGCCCCACGAAGTGTGTGTGTGTGTGTGCGGGGCACCGCCGTCGCTTCGTCCAGGCTACTCGCCCTGCACCGAAATTGTATTAAACGCCGTTTCCTGGACCACGAGGTTATTCCGGGACTTTTCGACGAACCAACCTCAAATCGGTTCTCGTTCGCCTCTCTCTCGAAAATTGTAGAAATTGAAAATTCTACGAGAGTGCAGAAGCGCGCGAGACGAATTTTCAAAATTGTATAAATAAGATATATGAGAAAAGCACTAGACAGCTCGCCTTTGACAGCTCTCATGGATGAAATCGCGAGGAAATCCTCATCGAAGGGAGGAAAGATCGAAAACGTATCTTCGATACCGCAGTAAGCAAATAACAATACGAATGAAGACCTTGAACGCATCCTCCGCGCCACTTTTTCGACAAAAGCGCACCCGGTCGAGGATTAACCGAGGGAGAGCGGATAAATCGAGTCCTTCAGACGGACGAGGGGTTCTATACGCGCTTCCAGAAGAAAGGGATGTGAGAAAGAGGGATGGTTTCTCCTCGGCTGTGCGCTTAGCATGCGGCAAATCCTCCTCGGATTAGAAACATATCTCGCTCAAAGGATCGGGCTTTAATCACCGCGCGATACGAAAACTCTCGATCCCAATTATAACGCATTCTCCGTTTTCCAAAAATAATTATTTGTAACGTCGACGATAAAGATCGAAAGCTGATTCGCCGCGAGCCGCGACACACACATACATGCATACATACATACATACATACATAAGACATACAATACGTGCGGTAGGCGTTGACGGTTCGCGCGGCAGCACCGGAAACTGAGAGAGCTCGCCCGTCTCTGTTCGTCGAATTACGCGAAAAAGGGGTCACGAAAATGTTTTACAAGTCCGTTTAAGGTACCTTCCTCTCGCGGAGGGGTCGGCGTCAATGGGACCGTGACGTCGTGCCGGAATCACGCACGACGTCGTGACATTGTGAGAACGGTGTGATACTGGGAGAGAAAACCGGAATACATTTCGGACAAAACGCGTTCGACGGTTTACCGCACCGCAGAGGGACATCCGGTGTGTGTACAACGAACGAGTTAAACCAACAATAAGAGACTAGCAGCCATCTCCGACTAAAATATCGAAAATCCGTTTCGATGCTCAATGATAAAAGTGTGAATTTATTGGAGTCTATTTATTGGAGTCTAGAATAAAAATCTGAAATGAAGGAGACGAGGGAAAAAAAATTACACGAAAAGGCTGTCATCCACGATTTAAAAAAGTATTACACCATATTTTTATAATTTTTATATTTACAATGAAAAAAATGATGTGATCCTTGTAGATTATTCTAAACCGCATTTAAAAATAGTACAAAAAAGTTTAGCGACCGTCTAGAGACCGTCTAGATCAAAGATAATAAATAAACAAGTAGAAGTATGCTCTAATGGAAGTGTAATTAAAATAGTGACAAAAATCTCATTGCGATGCAGAGATTAGTTGTTCTGTAAGTGAAATTTTATTTTATTCGTACCACCATTCATTTCTCTTGTACTCTTAATAAAAATCTAATTTTTATTTATGAGACAACTAATTTCCGCACTGCAATAAAACTATATATAAATCATCTTGGATACTTATGTTTAAAAAATTGAGATTTTTGAGATATTATTTCTTAATTACATTTCTATCTAAACATATTTTTATAATTTTATAATTTTAGATTCAAATTTTAAATCTAAAATAATACCTTTTTTATTATAGATAGATGTAATATATCTTTAGAACTCAGATAATTGTTAAAAAATATTATTAAAATTGATAGAATTCTTTTTATCGAAGAAATTCTCAGTTTGCAAAGAAAATTGTCATATCAACGTACGCACATACGCAAACGTATTCCTCACGTGTCCCGATGAAACGAACTGATTGTGAGATAAGAAGAGACGCTACCGTGCGGTAGCATTTGTAAAGAAAACGTGGGAAATTGTACGTTTTCAAATTGAAGTTGGAGAAGTTGATATTAATAAGCGCGACCTCGGGGCGCAGACTTCCCTTGACCCCCTTGAAAAATGACCCTGAGCCCCCGTCCGCCCCGCGGTGCACAAGAATCGTTTTATACCCTCTAATGGCTCGCCACTATTTCCATTTCTTTTATTCGCGTGCGCCGCGTTTTCCCGCTGTTTGCCGTTATTATTACTAATACTAAAGACCTTCCCATCGCCCCTGCGTGAATGCACGGGTTCTCGATATATTACAGGCTTCTCGATATATAGACCATCCTTTCTGGTATTCCCGCCTACGCTTTTCTCTCTCTACGCAACCTTCTTGGGTTTCGCGTTCTCGTTCCGTCTTATTTATTATCTTTGTTAAAGGAACTTTGAATTAATAAAGTCCCTTGAGGACGCGGGCATGTAAAAACCAAGTTTCGACCGCTTTATCTCGTAAATTTCGTATTTCACCGAATGTGAGGGATATTCCCGGGGTGTGTAATTGGACGACGGCGTTCACGTGTATCTCCGTCCGCAAAGGAGCAATTTCTTCGGAGCAATTTCTGTCGTGGATAAGTAAAATTGAGAACGTGCTATGTAATACAGGTATAGTTACGACTGCCTTATTGCCGGCTGCCTTATTGAGCGCACGAAACTTCTCTGGATGTGTGGAGAACTGCGTGAATGTAAGTCGGCCGCAATCGCACGTGGATAATCCAGTGACTAAGGGTCGCGTTCATTTAGCACTTAAATATGAGAGAGAGAGAGAGAGAGAGAGAGGGAGAACAGTTTTTAGCCCGCAATTACTTCAAATGCGATCTTCATACTCGTGAACGAATAAAACCGTGGATTTGCGTTACATCGTGCCAACTTTCCTCGCAGACACTTCGAAGAAATGTGTGCATTTAAAAGATAATATAGAATAAAGATTTTGAACAAAGTTTAATTTAAAGATAAAAACATATAAAAACATAAAAAAAATTTAAGTTTAAATAATAAGATATAAATTTAATTAAAATAAAATAAAATGTACGCACGCACACAGTAAGTACACGGAAGGAGAAAACAGTTTTGCTGGCAAATCTAAAAATTCGATCAGATACAGATCTGGAAATATTATGGAGGACGCTTGAACACGATGATAATACTGCAAAAATTTTTGATTTTCTAGTTTTCAACCAATTTGAACATCGTTATTTTGAAGGTAAAATTATTTTCAGATTATTTTCTGTAAACTGACCAAGATTTTTAGATTTGCCAGCAAAAATGTTTCTTTCCGCGTGCGATATATTCTTCAAGAAAAATATTTAATATAATTTAATTAGTGAATAATAGTGTACGTTATTGCTTTGTAAATTATGGCTGCGAGTTGAGGGATTTTTCCGTGCCGCTCCGGAGACAAAGTTGATGCAGAAGGGTAACTTTCTCGCGGTAGTCGGTTGGGCGAGTCAAATTAATTTGCACGATTACATCAGGGAGTGCCCGCCGCTGCTTTCCGCTGCGAGCGCATGCGGCAATTCAGCGAATTTTTTGCAACGTAGCAATAACGCAGTTGCGGCGAGCGATCGGGAGGAAGAAAGGAACGTAGCAATTGATATGGGAGAAATCGCACTATCGGAGGAGCACTATTTAAAATGAGAAAAGCAAATAAAAAGAGAGTGAAAACGGCGATATAACGAGGCTAGAAATAGAAATGGAATGAGCGACGGACAAAGATAGATAAACGCAAGTGAGCAAAATACAAATTGTAGAAAGGAGGCGGATAAGCGAGGCGGATTACGCGATAAGTTTCGGGATGTTGTTCCAGTTCGAGTGCACTAATATCATATAGAAAGCGCGCGCGGGGGAGTGGAAGGGGGG
>NW_028297193.1:6218270-6240770 GCF_055798465.1 Pogonomyrmex barbatus
GGCTAATGAGAGCGAGCGTACACTTCCACTACTACTATTATTATTCCTATACTCTACCATTCTACACTCCGGCGAGTCCGATGTGATTTCTCGGCGCGCCGGGAGAGCCTGGAGCAACGTTCTTTGCCGACATGTCGATTGATGCCTGATTAATGTGACCGGCTCACGATCGACGTGAAATATGCGCACGGACAGGAGAGATTGAGAGACAAGTTAAGATGTATCGCTAACGCATTGTGATGCAAATGTATCGTAAGGAAGCGCGTTTTATTCAAGGAACATGGACGCGGATACGCCGAGAAATATGAATCGGAACGTGTTGCATGAAGCTGCGTCTGGATGTTAACGTGGATATCTAAATACGTATTCCACACACTTGGTATTCACGTTTCCGGCTTGCACGACTTATCTCGCACCAAGGTATCCTTTTCCTCTGAAGCGTCCAGAAATTTTGCATCTTTCGCCGAAAAAAACATTGGCGGATTATTTTTCGCGCGTTAATACACGTGTTGTTTATTCGATGTCGTTATTCATTATAAATGATATTTTATCCAACAATGTCAAAAACGTTTCCGCTTACATATATATATATATATATATATATATGCGACATGCGTTTTAAATTCATCACTTTATCATAAACTGGTCTCACAGAGAAGATAAATTATTAATGCTTTTGTACGGCCTGTCGGACCGCATATGTAAATAGACGTTTGTAAATGCATGTGTTCTTCACGGCCGTCGATTAAATGCCAAGTGAAGCGGCTAAAAAGAGAGCTCCTACGTGATCGGCAAAGTCGCGGACGTCAAAGTTACTATTATTTAGGCCGCTCCGTGCCTAATTTCCGCGAGGCGCCGCGAGATTTTTTTTCTCCTCCTTTTTTCATCGCTCATTGTTCGCGAACACGCGCGCACCCCGAAGGCATTCGTATCTCCCGGGTGTGCACGTGATTTCTATTAAGGAAAATAACCGCGGGACACGCGGTTCGTGCACGATCGACCTCGAACGAAGTCGGCACTCGCGTTTCCTCGTCCGGACTTTTCCACGTGAAAGTTTCGGAGATGACGGCCTTAACAAAGCCATTAACGCGCGGAGGAGGGGGAGGGGACATCGCTCTGCGAATTATATATTTAACGAACCCTCGTAAATTCACCGCAAATGACGGAAGTCGATTGTTACTCCGACACAACGGCGCGCGCAACGAGATTAAAACGGAATTTATTAACCTCCTCGTAGCCTCGTAGCGCCTTCCTCCGCTCCGCCTCGCCCCTCTAAAACCGGAATAATTCACACAAATCAATATCGAAAGCCGACGGCTGGCATTATAATAGTGGGACATTTAGCATCGCTTTATTTTCGGAAACTTGTGAGTCGCGAAAGGTTAAAGTGTTAGCGATTCAAGGAACACTCGGTATCGACGAGTCGAATCGCTCGCCGCCGAGAGTTGGCCTCGCTCCAAGGGAGACGTGTGGCTCGTAGGTGGATATCGGGCAGGAAAACCTTTCCCGGGAATTTTTTATGCAAAAACACGGAATCCCGAGCTCGAACGAACGGCGATCGGAGCTTTATGCGGATAAACGCAAATCCCCAACGTTCAAACGAAAGAAAATGGTGAGGACGGGCCGCGGTCTCGCGCGCTAGCCGGTCGCTTCACGGTCGGGTAATTGATCGTGGAAATGACTTTTACGATAAAACGGAGTCAAAGTCAAGACGCTGGGATCTGACACGGACCTCGCTCAACTCGGTCAAGGTAGAAGACCGTTAGAACGACTCGCCGTAGGACACGCTCTATACGCGGCAACGAATATATCGCACGCGCTCCGCGATATGTTGCCGCTATTCTCACGATGGGTTGGATCATCGTTCCGAGAAACGTCGATCGAGATGGCTGATGTGGACTTCGATTACGCCTGTTCGACATCGCGATATCCGATTCGCGAGGCGCGACTCTGCCGCTCGCTGGAAATCGTCGAGTACGAACGTCGTCCTCTCGCGAGAGAGCACTCGCGTTTCCTATACCCCTCCCCCCTCCTCTCCTTCCCCTCGACTTTCCCTTAATATGAGTGGCTTAAACGACACGACCGTTGTTTTCCACTTTCTTCATTGTGCGGCTGACACGCGTCTTCGTGGCACTCTCACCGAGCGAAATAAATGTGTGCGCGACTGTATAAAGTCAACGATCCGACAGAACCCCCCCGCGCCCCGCGCCTTTTTTATCCTCCCCGAGAACGCGCGCGTCTCATGAAATCCGTGAAATTAAATTTTAAAGTTAATCGCGGAACACAATACGGGCGTGTCGCGTGCCGAGGAATTCCTCCGCTTCCTCCGACGGGAACGACGTCGCGCGACGATGCGGGGCGACGATATTATTCATATCGACGAAAGAGATTTCTCCGTGTGCCCGATTCTGCCGACAATCGCTGACATTTCTTCTGGGAGGACAGGTGGGAGGGCGCGTTTGAATTGTAATAAAAATGAGGTCGGCACCTCTCTTGTGGGCCAAGGCGTCGCGCGCGCGTTAGGCGATCTCCACTTTAAGAGAGAGAGAGACAGAGAGAGAGAGAGAGAGACACCATCGCGCGCGACACCGATCGATGTAACCATTTTTTTTTCTTTTACATCAACTCGTATTATATATTTATCGAATGAGAAACCGTATAAATATCGAAAATCTCTTTGCAAATTGTTGTAACGAATTCATGGACTGAAATGCAAAATTCTACCTCATGCCTCGCAATCTACAAGGGCTAATTATATCGATCCAATTTGTGTTTATTTGTAAACTTTGAAGACCTAGACGCAATAAACAAAAATAAGAAATTAAATATAAAGAATTGAAAACAGAGAAAATATTTATTTTCGACCTACGAAAGAATATTTTTTACTATTTCTCGATTGTGTATTAAAACATAGATTTCCTATATGTCAAAATTTATTTCTTTATTCCTAACTTTCTACGTTTAATTTTCTTGTGCCTTATTTTCATCTAGGCCCTTATTCCTTTTTACCAGTAATAAGGAATACAGCATGATATTATAAAATGCACATTTCGTGAACGTTTGCAAAGAAAAAAGAACGATGCGGTTAAGCGAATTAAACGCGCTTATTATTCGCGTTCTGTCGCGAGATGAACGGGAGCGCGTTTAATAGTCTTACTCGGAATTCGCCGAGAAGTCCGGTATGACAAATTAATTAACGGTGCTCCCGGGTCGGCTCGTTAACTTAATTACCCTTGCGCGCGAGTTTGGATTTGCTCGACCGTAAAACGTACGGAGGCGAGGCCGGCTATACAACCACGACGAAACCTAAGATCGCATCGAACTGGTTCGCGATCGCGTATCAAATCGAAGGTCGGTATATTACATAGTTTAATTACCGAGATTCCTGTCTTTTGCGAAGCAGATGTATTTATCAGAGCGACAGTTAATTTGCGCGAAAGTTAAGTCGCATCGATTGCGAACCCAAGTCGTTTCGCTCATGAAAAAAGAAACTCATGTCGACGATATAGTTTTTATATAGTAAATACATCTATATATAGCTGCGAATGTCAAGTTATTTCAGACAGACTCTCGTGGGAAATCTCTGTTTTTTCAATCGAGAAAACGATTTTCATTGAGAAAAAAATATTCTTTCCAAAACTTTCGCGTTTACTTACTTTTCTTAAAATAATATATTTATATTTTCAATCGTATCTGCATTCGTTACTTTAAAACAACTTGAAATATATAGCTATACAGAGAGAAAGATTTTTTTTTACTTTTTGCATTCCTGTTTGTTTGATTCAAACAAAAATATAATCTTATATGAAACATTTGATGAATGATGATATTGCATTAAACTATGTTATTTGATAGATAAAACACGAGTTTGAAACAATTTTTTTCGATGAAATAATATGTTCTTTAATTACACAAAATATTATTCAATAAAACATCCACGAGTAATAATCCACGAGTATCCACCATTGTTAGATAAATGCAGCAGAAAGTTCTATTTCTCATAAATAAAAACCACAAGATAAATAAAAATCGCAATATTATGAGATCATTTCTAATAAAATGATTTTTTTTTTAAATGAGTCCCCAAAATAGGAATTGCACTCAAATAAAGTCTCTCAAAATAAGAGATAAAAATAAAGAGATAAAAGAGATAAAAGTAAATTAAATATTATTTTGACAATACAATTATTAAGATGACGAAAAAATGTCTTTATAGAAATTTCAGTATTTTTATTGAAATAAAATTGTTTGAATAATGTAATAAAATTGTTCAAGTTAAAAGCCAATTCCCCATCCCCTCAAAAAAAAACGTTTCCTTTCACATAAAAATATTTATTATTTGAAAAACAACTGTATTTTTTATTTTATCTTTTAGCTCAAACAATGAATCATTGGATTATTCCAACGAATAAATTCCTTTGGATTTTCGCAGATTTATTAAATCTATATCTTGTTCTCTCTGCGTAGGCAATATAATTCACGATAAATGCTGTTTCGCACACAAGTACGTGCGATATTCAGAACAACGAGGTCTTTGGTGAAGTAATTTGGAAACGGTATCTCACTAAAAAACACGAGATCGGAGAGAAATTTGGTGGAAATTCGATGCATATTTCACGAGAATCTTCTCAGGTTCGGATTAGTCGACCGTGGCCTTCGACAGTCCCGGATGGCCGATGGATACCTACGCGGGACAGCGACGCGGAGAGCCCGATCGATTCCATCGATTATCGATACCGGGGTTAAGGTCATTCTGCAATCTAAAAGCGATGTAGAACGACGTGTGCTCCTCGCACGCGCTTCTCGCCGCGTGACGACGAAGTCAGTCTATCGATCACCTGCGCTCGGAATAAACTTATCGAATAACGCCGCTCGGCAGATACCCCGAACTCCGAGATATGGCCGAGTTTAATGAGATTGCCTTTCGGGTCGATCCCGACGAGGATAAAAGATACCTCGAGACTTTCAAAAGTAGAGAAGATTGAGGGAAGGGGAAAGAATTAAGGGGAGAGAAGTTCGATGGACAAATCTCTGTTTTACATTATTCGTCTAGATCGCGGATTTTATCTCAGATTTCTTCTCTACACAATTTATCTCTTCGAAATTAACTTGGGGTCAGATTCCGATCGAAGGGGATTCCGGGAAAAAAAAAAATCAGCCTCGAACATCGCGATTCCGAATGTCCATCTAATTTAGGGACACTCGTACGACGAATGATATTTCGAGAGAAAGGCACGTCGCTTCTCATCAGTTCCAACTTGTCTCGACGCTTCCTCGAATTGTATCATCCCAGACGTTCAGCGATCGATCATTGCCGAACTATTATCGATCGTGCAAGCAGGAAACGCCGGAGGTCGCGTTGAAGTTACGTCTCTCCGTGTAGGCTCGGCCGGGTATAGAATGAATGGAGCGGCGAGAGGCAAGGAGGAACAAACGTTGCCACGTTGCGCGTATACACACGACACACACGACACACACGACACACACGACACACACACACACACACACACACACACACACACACACACACACACACACACACACACACACACACACACACACACACACAAACAAACAAACACAAACACACGTGCACACGGGATGTCCTCGAGTGCTCGTTTTACCACGTCCTAGACGGCCTCACCGTCGAAAATAACCATTTCGATGGTCGCTATACCGCGGCTACGTGCTCGGCCCTCGCCCATTGTGCCGCTCTACCGATCCCGGAAGCGATCGCGGCTTTCCTTTCCGTCGTGCTTTCCGGGAGATTTTCGACAAAGCCCGCTTAACGATCCGCACGGCCGGCCGAACCGAGGTTGGACCGACGCCGCCGTTGGCTGCCGTCGTTATTTGCACACCACGCTAATCTAATCAAACAGTTAGCCTCCTCGACGACGAGAACGACGCTGACGCGATCGAGCGAATACGCGAGCACGGCCGTGCCAGTGATCAATCTCAAATATCACCGCGGCGTCGAACGAGTTTCGTGGAAAGTCTTATGAAACCGTTTCTTTTCTCTCGCGCTTCAATTCTGATTAAATATGTCGTCATATTTCTGCAATCGTATTGCGATACTTGCGATGATGTACTCAACAACGAATTAATTCGGATTAATAAAGTATCAATAACGAACTAATAAAAGTATCAAAAACAAAAATGCAATAAAATTTTAAATAATCCAAGTCCTATGATAGAACAGAGTTCGGTTTACATAGAAAAAAAATTAATCTTAAATCAAGACTAATAATATAATATAATATGTAGTAACATATGATGATATAATATACATGATATAATATGCATTATATTTATATTTATTAATATTAATATTGTATACCTTATATTTTATATATATATATATTTTTTTTTTTCATATACAAGCAAAAATACCATATTTTTAGAAAAGTTTTAGTCTTGATTTGAATTTATATAGATATATTATATTCTCATATATGGGCAAGAATAGTATAACCTTCATATAAAAGATCTTTAGTCTTGAGTAAAAATAATACTTGCATCTATAAAAATTCAATGAAATCAAGACTAAAAGAAGATTATAATATTCTTGCTGTAATTGCATTTAAATTGATCTATTATCAATTTTCACTCATGTAATATAAATTTTTATTGCTTGTCTGATTTTATCTTTCGGTTTATTATTGCATAGTACGTACGCTATAATTATTAATAACTTGAGTAACAGCAAGTGTTAACTGTCATATATTAATATCATTTGTCATCATTTTTATTGTTTTTATTGTATTGAATAAATGTATATTGCAAAGAAATCCTTCTGTCCTTCCTGTCTGATTTAAAATAAATTCAAAAGTGTGACATTAAACCAAATATTGAGAAGGTTAGTCAAATTATCAATAAATATAAATAAAATATGAGCTATAAAAGATAATCACCGTGCAAGTGACAACACAACAGTACGCTATACATCCTGCAAAAAAAATGCGTATTGATCACTATTGAAATACTCAACGTATAAATACATACATCGAATATTTTATCGTCCATATTGTTCATCAATTATTAACGATTGAAATATTACGATTTTCGAATATTCCAATTACTCAATCGAGCGTATCATATTATTTTCGCGTATTCGGTTGGAAATTGATAAGCAGATTACATTTGAAGAATTCAAGAAGCGAGACACATTCAAAATTAAATATTGAACATAAAAAGATAATTATTAATAGTAAGTTATGAATAAAGGGTAATATTAAAAGATAATTTAGATCTTTTATTATTCATCATTTCTATTATAATACAAGTGGATATCGCACAAAATCTTTATTCGTATTGTTCGTTATTGAAGCTTTGTTATTTACTATTAATATAAGATTTCAAAATAGCATAAATGTACAAATTGGTCATGAGAATTGTCATTTGTTATTCACAAGTGGTTTTTTTTTGACGAAATGAAAAGGTATAAATTCTGAATCGCACATAGTCTAGCGCTGGCTTAGGAATTATTGAACCCTTAAATAAATTTGTCTCGTAAATTTAATAATCGTTAATTGTTTATAGAGAACGACTTGTTGAACGACGATTTCTTTCGGTTTATCGCGTGGCGTTACGAGAAATAACACTGTGACATATGGAATTGTTCGCGACAATATCTGCTGGAGTTTCACTACCGAATGATAATGCGATAAATCGACACATATATGTACACGCACGTAAACACATATATACACATACATGCATACATGCATGTTACGCATTTTTATATTAATTTATAACTGCGATTACTTAATTTCCACAATTAACGACGGTTATTCAATAAGCGAATATTTCATAATTTAATTATTATTATTTCATAATTTATACCGCTGATTATATTAACACTTGATTTATATTAAAAAGGATAAATCAACTAATTTAATTCTTCACAGATTCTAAAAACTTTCACGTGCATTTTCTAAATATAATTTCGTAAAAGTATCGATATTTTTGTTATTTAAGACTAATAAAAGTTTATGATGACAGCATCTGCAAATAAACTGTACGACAAAATCAATCAAGTTGTAAAAATTAATATTAACACGATTGAAACATGATATCAATCGTCAACTTTAATCGGTCATAACTCAAAAATTATTACGACCGCAGCATATTAAGATTTTCGACTGTAATTAATCTTCAAAATATATTATGTTACTGCATTATATGTCATTATAAAAAATTGTTCAAGCGGTAAATATGAGATATCCTCGATGTAATAGCCTTAAATTAAAATTTTATTAAAATTTGTTCGAAATGAATCTCCTGCAAAATGAATCAAAATCATTTTGCAGGAGATAATTATAAAAAAATTATATATATATATATATATATATATATATATATATAATTAGTATATATATATTGTATTTAAGTTGTATAAAATATATAAATTAAATTATATGTTATAAAATAAAGCAAATTATATTCCATTGTGTAATTGAAAAATTAGCAAAAAATGATTGCAGCATTCTGATTCCCGGTGCTTCTGCGACACAATATTAATGGATATCTTTCTTTCTTTCTTCCTTTTCTTTAATCTGGTCATCAGCAACGACCGCTCGTGTAGCCATTAGTCCTTAAATGTCGACACGACGCGATTACACAGGAGCGTTAAATGCGCGCCTCGCGTTAAAATGTGCAATAACGAATCATCACGTAAGGATCATCGATGTTAGCGACTTACGACGTCGATATCTTTATGTAACCGCGAGGACGAATGATGTCACGTTCGAGTGTATTCACAATAGCTGCAAAATATCGTTGCCTACGTGCAACGGTACAAATTGCTGCTTCTTCGTTTTCTTTGTCCTCGTCTCACTCGCGCTACCACGACGACTATAAAGCATTCTCGACTCATCACGCAGGAACGAACGTTCCGATAAAGAAATAAACGTGACGGATTCGCACGCGGAATTACGATAAGGTATGCGGAAGAGGTGTCAGCGATAAGTCGACGTCTCATTTAAATCCAAACTTGACGTAAGCAACTTCGTGAAAAAATGTGATCAAAGTCTGAAGCCAATAGATATTCGAAGTTGATTTTAATTTTAGTCAAGTTAAAAGCGACATTAATTTCCATACTATTAATACCAAAAGAGAAAGAGGGTTGTGTTGAAATTATTTCATTCCCGATAAAACAATTTGTAATTGTAATTTCTAATGAACATTAATTATTTATACATTACAAGTTAATAAGTAAACCTATTATTTTAATCGCTTCATTATGAAAAGAACGTTGAGTTTTTTTATATGCAAATGAACCGTTTTATCGCCGGTAATCTGAAGATTAAAGCAGATGCTAGTTAAAGGATGCGATCGAGACACTCCGCTGAATATCAATGCTCAAGATCGCGTCGGTCTCTCTCAGCTTGGCGAGACGATGAGGACGAAAAGGAAGAAACTGGAGAAACTCGTCGTTCCATATGGGAAGCGATAAAATAAAGGTAAGACAATCTGCATTTGTTAAAAGACATCGCATATATCTACTTACTTGTCAGCATAGTTCGTTTCTCCTTGGCGATATCACTCAAGAATACCGCACACGAAGGACACACCTGAAATCAAAAGTCAAAGAAGATTATTTCTGTAAATTATCTACATAAAGGAATATTGATGACAAACAAGACCGAGGAGGCGTCATAAATTCATGCGTTGTATGTCATCGCGCACTTTTACGGATACGAACAACAAAATATATAGAATGATAGATTATAGAATGATAGATTAAGTGCAATACATAAATTCTACTTTAAAAAGTGATTAACATCGCCAACCTTGTATTATAAAATATAGGTAGCTTAAATGTTGATTTTTCATGATTTAGGAAGGAACGTTTCTATAAATATTTTAACGCGGCGATATATCGATATGAGAGGATTGACGTGAGTTGTCGGAGTAGTTCGGCGCATCCGTCAGCGCATTAGCTGCACTCGCATATATATATAAATAAGTGTGTGTGTGTGTGTGTGTGTGTGTGTGTGTGTGTGTGTGTGTGTGTGTGTGTGTGTGTGTGTGTGAAATCTAGGATTCTACAATAATCCGTAATAGTCGACCTTTTGCAGAGCGTTTCACGAGGGTACGCTCACGACGGCGGCAGAGTGAAAATCGACTTGTAGCTGGAAGCTACGGCAGAACTTTCAAATCGCCGCTCTACCCGGCCTTCACATTTTCACTAGATGATTTTCACTCGACGCTGTGATTCACTTTCCTCCTCGGGTGGGCGTTTACATCGGCCAAGCGCAAAAAGGCGCGAGAGCCGGTCACGAATCCCGTTGAGGATATCGAATCAGACCTCACTGGTAAACGTATACGTGAATGATCGTATATATCGAGTTAGATCGAACCGAGCAAGTTAATTCTTCCGCGTGTCGCGGAAGAATTAACTCCAACTCTGATAATTTCGAATAAGCAGGACCAATCGAGGGGATGGGCGGAATGAGAGTTTTAAAAGTCAGTGGTAAAATCTTGATTTTGTAAAAAATTAAAATAACTTGCCTCTTTCTTATTACAAATGTTTTTCCATTTTCCTTTTTCCATAGATCATATCATTTTCACCACAGGACAATCAAAATATGTTCATGTTTAACCAGCATAAGCAACATCAATTTCTTTGCGCTAACTTTTGGAAAAAGAGCCTAAGTAGAATTGTACCTTTATTCCAGCCATCCCCTCAATTGTACTTTTATTTCCTTCCTCGAGATGTCAATTTAGTTCATAAATTTGTATTGCACGTGCAAAAGTTCCAAGAGTAAAAGTTAATTACTTTTGGAACTTTCGAGTGTACGAGCATGCGCGCGTTGTGTTAATACGAATGTGTAAATTAAATCGTTATCTCGGAGGAGAGAAATAAGAATACAATTAGGCTGAAGGCGCACGGCTGAATATAGGTTGAGAATTAATTTTCTTACGTTTCGAGGTAGAGCAGCGTTACTTCTTCCACGCACTCATTCGTGCACACAATCGGAATGATCGGATGGAAGCGGATATTAAAGCGAGCTAATAAGCGAGCGCGCTGCTCATTTGCAATGCCGCAATCTCGAGCGACGACTTTATTTGGACGGTAGCTGACTGGAATCGGTTAGAAAGCACTCTCGGATAGAGAACCGCCGTGTATTAACTCGATCTTCCCGTGACTCGGGTCTTTTCCCAATTATCGAAGCTTTCACCCTCGCGCTCACACAGGCCGCTCTAATCGCTCTAAAATCGGTATGCTATTATCGCGGCGAGGCGAGACGTCACGCTAGACCACGGGCATTTATCGTTCGGGTCTCCTCGTCACGAACCATTTGGCTGATCGTAAACGTTACAGAGGATCCTGATCGCACGCTACAGAAAAGGGTAAAGGGAAAAGAAACGAGAGAGAGGTGGTTTAACGAAAAAGGAGAAGGAGGAGGACAAAGTGGCTACGAGGGCATCGCGTCCATGAGAGAAAGAGAAAAGGAGAAAGAGACAGATAGATCTGAATACTACCGCGTGGTACCGGATGGAGAGAGAATACCCGATAGAGGGGAGGGGGGGGGCGATCGGGGAGACGATTTGGACAGCGACGGCCCTGAGCCACTTGCCACAGTAGGTCAGCTCTCTTCACCTCGCTTCGCCTCGTTTTTCGAGCCTCCATTATACACACACAAGGAGGAGATCCTCCTCCGTCGAGCTCTTCCAACGATATATGCTTTCTTCGCGCCCGCCACCCCCTGCTGTACGTGTTTACCTGGGCTTGAAATCCGATTCTTCCATCGCGCGTTCGCCACCGAATGCATTGCGAATGGATCCTGGATTTTCTTTATTCAGATCTTCGCGACCGATGCAAGCTCGTCAAATAACGAATTTACAGGGATCTCCCTCATTAAGACCCATTTTCCCGGGTTTACAACAAGTGCGAAAATCCGAAATCCGCGCGTGCGAATCTCTCTTGTTGTGCGATCAGAAACGCTTAGATCGCAGCTTTATTCGCATTTAAAGCGGACTTTTAATTAAACGAGGAAAGTGTACATGGCACTGAAAAGATAATTCGTATGCAAGATTGAAGCTGTTTTGAGGGCAGTATATATAGTGTCATACGCGTTTCAAGTGGAACACAATGCGCGCTCTCGCGAGACAACGGCAAAGAAAAGCGCGAAGCCTTTGACGACCTTTTGACAGACGCGTGCGGGCCGAGTTTTATCGGCGATTCGCCGACGATAGTTACGCTACGATAACGGGAAAAGTGGGTCGGTCCCGAGAAGAGCGCGGCGAGTCGGGGGAGTTAAAGCGCGGCGGCGGCGGCGGCGGCGGCTAGCATAACTCCTCGGTGAATTAGCGGCGGCGAAACGGTGTCATGTCGCAATTTTGTGGAAACAATTCGCGCCAGCCTTTGCTCGATCCTCCGGGGAAACGTATCGCCCTAATGTGATTAAGAGAAGACCGTGAGTAGTGCCCGCCGGTGCCACGGTATGTTATTTCATCCAATGAGAGAACTTTACGAGCGAGCCACACTAATTAATCATTAAAGTAATTTTTTAGTATTCATCGGAATGACTCCTTTTCGGATCCATTTTCTCCTCTAACAGGATAAAATCCTTCGCCGAGTAAATTTCCAAGTACGGCCACTTTAGCGTGAAATACATTCATTCCGCGTTCTTCCCTTTCCTTTTGCAGGCGGAATTTCGGGTTCTAGGGCTCATAAATCACGCAGGGCACCACCGCGAGCCCATTTTCTCCAGATGTCATTCGGATCGATAATCCACTCTCGACGTCACGTCGATTCTCTCTTCCCTTAGGAGGAAGTTCATCCGTCCGCGACGGGAGAGAGGACTTATCGTTAACCTCGATCCTCTCTCGTAGCCGCGATGTTTAATACCCACTCCCACTCGTCTAACTGTACCACTAGGTCGGCCAGGTGCCATCAGCGATCGATTAGATAGATGTCGATTAGGGAACCTTTGATGTTAGGAGCTGCGACACAAGAAGGAGCGCGAGACAAAAACAGTGTGAGATATAGCACAACGTAAGAAATAAGCTGTAAACGAAGAACAAATGTACAGGAAAACGAATCTATAATAAGAAGGTTCCATACATAACACGGTTAAGCTGAGACATAGAAATCTATTCATAGCATCTTTGTCCTTTCTATTTTTCTGTTCAATCACATTATACACGGAAAGAACACTTTTGCTGGCAAATCTAAAAATTTGGCTAGATACAAATCTGAAAACGATTTTGTTGGACCTTCAAAATTATTATACGATGTTCAAATTGATTGTTAGAAGATCAAACATTTTTGCAGTATTATCATCATATTTAAGTGTGCTACAAAATAATTTTGATGGGTCAACAAAATTATTTTCAGATCTGATCAGTATCTGATCAAATTTTTAGATTTGCCAGCAAAAATGTTTTTTCATGTAAGATTCTCGTTACCTTTATTCCAACATATTTCACTTTTTCTTTTTCCAATATATATATATATATATATATATATAATTTATTTTATATATATTATTTTGAGTCATAGAAATCTTCGTGACATCTTTGTTTTTTCCATTTTCCTATCTAACTGTATTCTCATTAACTTTATTATTTATCCGAATATATTGCACTTTTTCATTTTTCAATATCTTATCGTATTTATTATTTTATTTGAATATTTATATTTCTGACATTTATTGTGCTGATCTTTATTCTTTTCCTCTGGAAGAATCTAACGGAACCCGGATGGTATTACATCACAATACTAGTTACACTGATTCAACAACAGGTCACGCTCGCATGAGACAAGCGAAATTGTCCGGGCAAGCGAAATTTGTAGCGGCATTACATTGATCTTATCGTCGTTACACCGAAAACGCGCGTCGTTAACATCGGCACCAGTGGTTAAAAAGAGGAGCGTAAGGCCGAGTAAGAGTAGTCAGACTGGTTTGCTATAAATCGTCTCTCGATTACAGGAGTCGCATTGGCATCGATTAAATCAGTATTAAATTGCTCGATCTGTCATCCGCAAGCTAATAATTCGCGTGGCGCCACGATAAAAAAATTTCTTACTAATATGATGACCGCTTACCGTTGCTTCGCTTTTCGAAAGAGTCAAAGATCTACATGATTTTCTAGATTATGGAGGTGATTGACATTCCGTTTAATGCCGAAACAATATTTTTCTATTTAATAAGGATGTATAAAAATAATAATGGAAAAGTAAAATAATGCAAAAAAGAATGCAAAAAAAAAATAACCCGTAATAACTCGCTTTTGTTTTTTCGTATTGATGTACAAACAAAATAAATATTCGATGTTTTTACTTTGCGCTGAATGCACATTATTCTATGCGAGTAATCCAAAGATTAACAAACAACGTAGTGCACCTGCTTTAGGATGCTCCTACATTTGGGAAAGAATCATATATTTAGAGCGGCGGGAATTCGGGGTCCCAGATCGTATTTATCCCTAATTCGCTTAGGACACACAGTGTTTAGGATCCGCGGGTGGTATACACAAATGATGATGATGATGATGATGATGATGATGATGATGATGACAATGCTAGTGAAGAGAACAAGAATAAGGGAGCTCGCTCCTGTACCCTACACAAAACGCCCTGGGATCCGCCTCGGGTCTGCGAGGCAAAAAGGACGGCTGTGATCGAAGAGAGCGGCGCAGCTGCGCGAGAGCGCGGTTCCGAAATCGACGACGAAACTCCCGAATACCGTACCCGCGATAACTCGTTTCGCGGCTTTTCCACGAAAGTGGAGCGGAGCGCGAAGGCGATTACCCCGGAAACTTCTGCTGGAGAGTTCCAGCGATATCGACGACGAATGCGCATTAATTCTCGCCGCCGATTGCATTGCGCTCGTTCGTGGTCTTCGAGGTGTGATTAAGCCCGCGATGTACTTTCGGAATCAGAGAGAGAGAGAGAGAGAGAGAGAGAGAGAGAGAGAGAGAGAGAGAGAGAGAGAGCGAGAGAGCGAGAGAGCGAGAGAGAGAGAGAGAGAGAGAGAGAGAGAGAGAGAGAGAGAGAGAGAGAGAGAGAGAGAGAATTCTTTGATATTCTGAGACTGCCAAATATTTCTATATTATGAGCGAAAAGTTTTGATTTTTTAATCAAGTTAAAAAAATTCTATGCATACAAAAATTCTCGAAGCGAGAAGAAACGAGACGGGGTTCGTTCCTTCGCCCTCGTCTCGACAGAACGGAACGGCAGCGAGGGCGGAAATTCAGAAGGGGGGGGGCTCGAGGGGTTCCCCATCGCTGAGCAGCCGAAAGAATCGCCGACGCGTCTCCGAGGGGCCGAGAAACCGAGGGGCCCTACAACGCGCCCTCCAACGATTCTGGTTTCCACTCGTTTCATTGTCCAGGATGGCATATGGCGTCCGCTTTGTCCAGAGGAGAAAGCTTCTCCGCTTCCCAAGCCTCGATGGAACGATAATGAAAATCGATTCCGAAGCCAGCCATGCAAACGCGAGCGCATGTTAAAATTTAACTCCGCTGCGTCTTCAACCCCAAAATTTAATCTAATTTTAGTAACAGCCCTCTATTTCAAGATGCAATCTACTTAACAACAGCGATGTGTTTTTCAACTCTTAGATCGCAATAATCTTTTCATGATTTCTCTCCAGCGTTCGGAATAATGGATTCTTCTACATAAATTTTTTAAAGTGACTAGAGAAGCTTTCGCTTTTAAACTCCTAAAGAACAACAAAAAGCAAAAACGAGAACGAAAAAAATAAAAAAATAAAAAAAAATAAAAGAAAAATCAATTTACAACAGAAAACTTATCGACGTGTTGTAAATGGAAGAGATATGTTTCTAGAGAGTAAAAGTTAAATAGCTGAACTTTGAATGGTTAGGCAATCAACGCGTATTACGAGCTCTTAAAAATGTATGCTCGAATGCTTTTCCTTTCAGTTTTAAGCGGACAAAGACTCGACTCGAGGGAGCCGCCCGATATCTGCCACTTCCCGAAATGTTTTTTTTATTAAGGTCAGAAAAGTCGTCCGGCGGAATGACGTTTTCTACGTCCGACCGTTCTCAAGAGTCCGATTTCACGCGCACAGGGGGACGATTTAGAAGTTTCACAGAGGAAAGAAGTTCTCGAGAGTGAGCGAGTGGGTAGTGCGCGAGCGGCGGCGGCGAGCGGGCAAGTCTTTTGCCCGCGCGCAGGCTTTCCAACGCGATATTTCTGGTGATAACTATGCCAGGGACTGCCGGGTAAAGTAGCCACTATAATACGGCTTGGTTCGGAGTAAAAGTACATGGGTAACCTCGTAAGCGGGTTCACCGTGTCGCTTTCACTCCCCGTGTGCCATGCCGCAATATTATCCTCCGCTCGAGGTTTCGAGCGCGCCCAGCGTGCGCGAGCCACGTTCTACGCTAGATCGTGGGCGAAGTGATTCGAACTGCAACGAGGATCGATTAGAAAGAGACGCGATTATGTCATATTATGTTCGGAAGGAAGGAGAAAGGTTTCCTGAATTCGGCCAGTTTAAAAACCGACGCGCTCGTCGCTCGTCGAATCGGAATATCGAAAATTGCGCTTACGCGCAAATATGCGTTAAAAGCGTTAAGCTCGAATTATTTTTGAAAGGTTAACAAATGTAAATCGGGACGTGTTTTAAATCCGTAGCCTTCGCAAAGCGAAACGAACAAAAGTGTTAATAAACGCGATACGTTGCAAACGTTATGCAACAAGGTGGCACGCTTAAAGTTGAACTTTGACTGTCCCGCAGCTTCTTTCGCTAGTCCTCTTTCCTTTTTTTTTACTCGTAAAGTATATAAGCGCGCACTCTTGAGAAACCAGATAAGCATAAAAAGATATATTAACGTGTGATACAAAGTTCGTCGGATAAAAAATTATTTACGACATTGAGATCGTAGACGCGCGGGACAGGTTGAGACGTGTGGAGCCCCTCGAGATATTATTTATTAAGGACACGCATTAAATAAATCACTCATGCGTTGCATAATTACGTCAACTAATCAAGAACATAAATTTACGAGAAGCCGAAGCATAGAACGGCACAATTGAGAGTCGCTACGGTCAACGGAGGGGAGGGGGGAGGGGGTGTAAACAGCGCGTTTCCTAAGGCTCTTTTCGCATCGGCAGAAAAGTTTCGGAGATAACGAGCGGCGCAACGACTTCGTTACGAATGCATTGTGTGCGCCGTATATACGGGAGTATTGAAATTGCGCCCACACATGCACACAAGCCGACCGATCGAACGTGCGCATAACGAAAGGCGCGTGGTTTCCGCGTGGTTGCATTCTCTTCTCCGTAAGAAGGGAAGCAGGAGGTAAAGGAGGAGGAGAACGGAGGCGGAGGGAGGGGAAAAAAAAAAAGAGGAAGAGGTGGGCGGAAAAAGAGAAGGAAATAGACGGTCGATTAATCGCGGGGAGAAAATCCGGAGGCACGGGATGGGATGAAAATCACATTAATCACGATAATTATCATTATGCGCACGACTCACCGGGTCAACATGTCGTCGTCGGGGGATTAACGATGACGTTCCATTACCGCCGCTAACTGGACGCGCGTCGCGCGTATACTTGCCGCATTAACGTAAAATATTGATTCATAAATCACGAGATCGCCCGGCGGTGATGAGCGCGAGGTGGATAATTTGTCTGTGCCGCGAGCCTTCCCCCGCCTCCCCCTCCCCCCTCCCGCATATGGTTGACACGTTCGCTTTGCGGACACTTGGGCTTCGCTCTTAAGAGCATCCACTCGAGACCCGCATAAACACGCGAAAGTAACGCGAGATCTTCTGGAGCGTACTGTTTCTCCCGCGAGTGTACGACCGTGGCGTCGGGTCTTCTCTCAGAGACAGATACGATATATACGATTGCGCTGTAAAATGCTCCATATTAATATAAAAATGTAGGACGTACGTGCTCTCTTTTTAAGGAACATATGTCTGTTTTAACGAAAAAGTAGGCAACGAGTAAATAACGCGGGATAATAAACGATATTTAATGGTTATACGCATTCTAAGCTGTCAAACACACACACACACACACACACACACACACACACACACACACACACACACACACACACACACACACACACAATTTTAGAATTGTTTGAAATAATATAAGAGAATTATGTGAGAGAAATTTATATTTGTTTCGTGGCTTTCGTTTTATTTCGCGCTCTGTTTCGATGGAAAGATCCGTCCGCGATAATGCTGTTAAATAAATGAGAGTTTGATCAACTCGATATGTCAACCTTGACCTACGACCACGTTGATATGCGTAGAAAACAGCACCACGTTGCAACGAAATTGGGTTGCATTATGAAGCTTTTTTACGCGAATCCACGTCTCTTCCGTCCTCCTCCTCCTCCTCCTCCTCCTCTTCCTCCTCTTCTTCGTGAAGGTGCGATACGGTGCTCGTAAGGAGAACGGAAAGCAAAGCGGAGCATCGTGTTTATGTAGGTAGGTAGGTTGCACGACGAGGTCTCCGAGAGATCTCGCGAACTCGCCTCGATGATATATATGGAACGACCGATAAAAAGTGCAAGAAATTCGCAAATTAAATCAGACGTTTATTCAAGACTTCAAATTAATTCATTCACGCTCGCTCGCTCGCTCGCTTGATCTGGCTTTAGGTAACAAGATATCATTTTTCGAGTCTCCTCAACTTTCGCTTTGACAGTCGTTTAATTTGAGATTCAATTTCGAAGACATTAATCGCTGAACTTGCAAGAAATAGTAGCCACGAAATAAATTCAATTCGCTAATCGAAACTCCGCTTCAATACCAACGAAATGTTGTTCAAATGTCTTTTCACGCCCTGTATATGTAGATATGGCAGATCTGTTCGCGAATTTATTTTACGAATTCTCGTGCCTCGGTGTTGGTGTTCGAGCACTCTGGCATGAATACTTGGGCGCGTGTGGCCGCGCGGTGCGACACCCGAGATGATGACGATGGTACCAGGGCGCTTCACGGGGACACGACGGGGTTATGCTCCCACTTACGACATAACCGGCGCGGTTAGCCTAGATCACAGACACACGCCTTCTCTCTCGCGTCGGGAAGTTATAACATTGTGGAACGAACCGAAACGCACGTATCCGTATTTGCTGATACGTAACGTCTAGGCGTCATTGTGTGTCGTCGTGATCTTTGACAATCAATCCTAGCAAAAAGACAAACTTGAATTACTATAAAAAAAAAATTTATAATAATTTAGATTATTCAATTTTAGATAATTCCAATTCTAATAATCTCTGAAAGATTTCGAAATCTCGAAGTGAAGAAATTTGTCTAAATTTATCGTAAGCAACGTCCATACGACTGAAACCATCAATTTTTGTCATTTAAACGTAAAAGCGAAATCACATCTATTTTGGTACTCCTATTAGAATCCTTTATGGCTGCAGCGAATGCTTGATCAGTTTAACATAGAAGTCGGCCAGACATCAATCGCTGTTGACTTCAGCTTGTGGTTTCCAATATGTCCACCTCGCGTGGGTGGGCACTTTGCTCTTCGGGCGTGCGTTTGTGTGCTGACACGGTCTCTGTTGTGTTAACGTGACCTCGTCATTGTCGCGTGGTTGAATAGGTCCGTCAATGGCTCGCTTCATTGAATTAAATAGGCCACTCGTGCACGTGCGTAATTATTCCTCTGTGAGAAAATTATTAGAGGCGGGATCTTCTTCGCGGCGAGAGAGCCCCGCTTTTGTCGCGGGATGCGGCTTTACTATGTCCAAGATTGATTATATTCAATAAATGTGTCATTAATATCCGCCTCTCGAACGTAATATTACATTGAATTATCCATGATGGATTACGTTTAATTCAAGATCGTAGCAACGAGAGGAATCCCGACGCGTCACTCGCGCACTTTGGCAAGAATGGATGTGAATGGATGGAAAATGTTTGTCTCATTAGTCATCGATTATCGCAATAATAATTATACATTGAAAGTACCGGTTTTCGTTCGCATAGGGTGCAGGTACTCTTACGCGCGCTCCGAATTGCAAGTAGAACGTACTTGCGACTTGGAGTCGCGATAAGTGGACCGAGACCAAGTCCCGTCTCGTCACAACGAGTCTTTTGTGTTGCACGTTGTATCGCGCCCGTTGGCTACCAGAGAATTCTTAAAGTTAATCGCTCGCAGTCGCAAAAATACAGATCTCTCAGACGAGGAACGAGACGGACAATCATCATTAACGTGATAAAAGGGATTCTCTCGTCTTACGGGAATGTGTTAAAAATAGACTGTTGTGTAAATGCCTGAGGCAAGGTGTTTTCCTAATCGTAATTCGTAACCAGTATTTGTACGGTATGTAAATGGGATATAAGGGATTGTATTAAAACTAAGTTACCGCTGTCCTCTAATGGAACATTACAGTTGCCGTAACGCTTATTAATGACCCCCTCGGCTTCGACTTCAACCGGCGATGCTCGGTTACTATTACGTTAACAACTAGTTTCGTAATGAAGCACCGAGGTTAAGCGAGATATCTCTGGGAAAGCGACTGGCATATAGGACTTTCGGCTGTATATTTGTAAATGTACATGTGTTTCAGGGCCAGGCTGAAAAATGAATTCACGTCTTCTCCTCCTCCGCGCCGGGACGGGAGTATTGAATGGATTCATTTCGCCATCGTCTCTTTGCCCCCGAAATTATCGCTTCCCATACAAAGGCGGATGTGTGAGGGGACGGACCTCCGCGTTATTTAAACTCAAATAAATCATCTAAAGCTAAGATCGTTCCGGAGTGCCGACGACTAATCCCAGGCGACGTGTAACACACACGATGGCCGAGAAATATCAAAAGTTTCGAAAGAGCGAAAGGACCCGAAGCTGTCGGACGAAGTGGTGAAATCCGAGTGTACTTACACGAAGGTGACCCAAAAGTGAAACGGTTTGTACGTCTTGCCCATCACGATGGAAAAAAAAAAAAGATGTATTCTTACAAGTTAGAGAGACTCTTTTAACAACGTCATTTACAATTCTATCTGTTCTCGATATGAGGATAGTCTCTCGAAATGTCGACGATTGTTGTCGGTAATCACTCGTGGATTGACTTAAACTCCGTTCTCGATATAATCGAAAATTATGAGCACGAATAAAGCCGCAGCTTACCAGCGTTTTATCTGCCGCTTCTCGATTTCTCGCATCTCGGAGTCGACCGGCGGCGATCGAGTTTCGCGCGCTCATATACACATATTGGAAACCAGCGTTGAATCGAGCAAACATTCTAATTTCGCCTAGTTCGCTCGCTCGGCTGGTTAGTTACGGTCGCCTACTTGCGTTGGAACGGCAACGGCGATTAACCCAAACCATGTCGGCGATATAGGCTTACACCCGTTGGCACGTTGACTTTCTAAGCGCGCTCGTCCGAACCCGATCTAACGCCGTTTCACATCGTAGAAGAGATAGATTGTGCCAATAGGTCGCGTTACAGCTTCGAAAATGCCGATATGCAGATCGGAGAAGGTCAATCGCGCGAATGTAATACTCGATGTCGCAAAATCGCCATACGATATATCTTGGGATTTTCTCTGAAAGTAATTGTTAGTAAAGTCGTGGTAACGAAATTGTCGAGTGAACAAATAAATAATGGGACTCCGCTCTCTTTCGAAAATTCAAGTTGACTGAATTCTCGTTACAAGAGTATTTTACGTCGAAAATCACAAAGTTATGACCAATTCTCTTTAACGAACGAAACATTTCTCGCGGCACAATGATGTAACGAGGTTACAGGACAGGAAGCCGCTTATCTTTCGGTAGGGAAACCGACAAAAAAAAAAAACGGACGCTCTCGATATGGTTCGATAGTGGAAGTAATCGCCGTCAAACTCGCTGTTGAGTACCTCTCGCTAGAAGTGAAATACCGTATCGCAGTTTGTTCACACACAGCGAGTTTCTAAAGAGACAGTTACCGACGACGCCGGCGTTAATCGCCAGTCCTTGACATATCGAAGTAGGAACCCGTATCAGAATGCACGCCTCTTCGAAT
This sequence comes from Pogonomyrmex barbatus, assembly GCF_055798465.1. Taxonomy (NCBI): domain Eukaryota; kingdom Metazoa; phylum Arthropoda; class Insecta; order Hymenoptera; family Formicidae; genus Pogonomyrmex; species Pogonomyrmex barbatus. The sequence goes on from NW_028297193.1 coordinate 6,240,231, forward strand.
ATCGGGAAACTCTGTTGGAACAGCCGATCTCTCCGCATTCGCCTTCGAAGCAGAAGCGGTCGATTCCTTCTTCCTTCATTTTTCTATCACGTTTGCCGTTCATAAGAATATTTGCAAAATGTATCGGTGAAAATCGTAGAATTCGCGCGTTAAAAAGTTCCGATTTTCATATCTTTATCGCGTTAGTTATTTCTCATAAATATCATATCAAAGTCATCGATCCATTTACATAATTTATGACTCTTTATGACTTGTGCGATATTATCCTGCAAATTTTTTGTGTCAAAAGAAGAAAAGAAAATAAATGATAAAAAATAGAATTGATTGTACAGTTAATTAAAGTTGATAAAGTAATTTAAAACTTTCGTGAAACTCTTCGATGTAGGTGAAGAAAGAAGCGCAAATAAGACTTCGCAAAACAAAACAGTTTGCATATTTATAAAATAATACATTTTTAAGAAATCATTCAAAGTTTCGAAATATTCGATCAATTTCACGAAAGACTACATTACTGTAAGTTAAAATTAAAATTTGTTCATG
>NW_028297193.1:6576541-6719041 GCF_055798465.1 Pogonomyrmex barbatus
ATTGAAAACTCCGTTCTATCACACTAGGTGCATTCGGCATTGTTCTGATCTTGTTCGATCAGTCGACAAGTCGAAGCGAAATCCGAGAAACAAAGTGCTCGTCAAATTATCGTTGTTACGACGTGTTGCAACTTTTGTGCCATATCGCATTGTCACAGCTTGTTTTATACATTTATCATATTTCTTGGAATTTTAATAATTAACATCTTGAGATATCTCGAGTCTTTCGGAGATCGGTGAAAAAAAAAAATAAAAAAGAATAAAATAAAAACTCGGGGTTAAATGTGTACTTTAATGACAAGAATTCTGACTTCATGAGACTTAAGTCGAGGAAAAATGTAGAGATTCATTGTTTCCTCCCCTCCTCCCCTCCTCTCTCCATCTTTGTTCTTGGTTATCCTATCAGTCTTATGTCGCTTTGATGTTTCCTCTGAACGTCGCTAGGCCTCGTCACCAGGGATATGCAAGAGGGCGGCTGTTCAACGAGTTAACTACTCGTTGATTTGTGTCGAAATTGCACGCCCACTATCCACCAATCTTTGTTTCCACCGACAACTGCCCACGTACGCACAATGCGTACGGCCTTCTTTCCGGCGCTACGACGGGCGAAAACGTCGCCGATCTCTTCCTGTCGCCGCGACGCCGCGCCGCGCCGCGCATATCGACTCGCTGCAATCTTGAGTCACGAGGCACATAACTTTAAAGTTGAATAACAAGGCGCCTCTTCCATCCTTAACTCATTTGCATTGATGAGCATTCTGGGTGTTCCAGACGTACCGGGCCGCATCGGACCGACATTCGGAATAATCGGCGAGCGGTCGAACAATTTTCATATTGTCGGGAATAATCCGCGGAAATAGAAAATAACGAAAATAACTGATTTGATGGAATTTTATATGAGAGATTATGATTAATAGGAGATTTCGTTTTAATAAATTGATAATAAATTTAAATCGTAATTAGATGATTACCTTGTTGATTCATTCATCGAGTATAAAAGAAGATAATGTAGTTGGGAATTAGTAACGAAGAATTATTACTGATAAAAGAGCATAAATTAGTTCTCTGATTTTAAATTTTAAATTCTTTCGATCTAACTTGTACAACTTAAAAAAAGATTTATGCGTTATTTTTTTTTTTTAATGGAACCCAGTTAAAAGTTCAATGTTTAATAATCAATAATTACCAATATTTCTTTTTTCTTATTCTTAAATGAATTCATAAATTAATTTATAAATTTAATCTCTTTAGTTTAGTTTCTTACGAAAGTTAAATAATATTCGTTAAAATTTACATGTCTAAGCTTTTAAGAAGAGAAGCTTGACTTTTTGACACTAAACTAAAGTCACTGTTACATTAAACTTTAACATAACATGTAAGTATGACTCTTTTGCACCATCTCTATCACCATCGTACACACAAACGACAATTTATTTTTAAAAGATGAATACAATTAATTCTCGACTTAAATATCTATTTCTACGATGCGAAAACGAGTGGTGCACGAACGCGATTACGAATCGAGAACTTGGACTTCCTTTCATTTCCTGGAACTCGACGAAGGTAGCTACTCGATCTCCCTTAGCTTAATCTCATTATGTTCAGGACGTGATTCACATCGCGAACGCGTCTCGTGCGAATGAGTCACTCGCCGGAACGAAACGGAACGGTGGCATGGTGCGATGCGATGCGATGTGGTGGTGTGGTGTGGTGTGGTGTGGTGTGATGTGATGTTGTGTGGCGTGGCATGGCGTAGCGCGTTGCGTTTTTTTTTTTTTCGTGTTCCTCTTCTTGCGCGAGAGGTTCGCGAGAGAAGTCAGAGTCGAGAACGACGGAGGTAGATTGAACGTAATGTGCCTCTTCCTCCGACGCAGATACAGTCACGGTCAACCGCCGCGGACACTGGCGTGTACGCACGCACGACGCACGCACGACGGCACGCATGCACGCGCACACGTATATATATATACGTGCGTACATCGTACGTACGTAATGCGTTGCGCGCGCGTTTTTTTTCAACGAGGCCCACGGATGTGAAGACATAATTTACATGAAATAACGAGATCACGCCGAAATCTGCTTTTTCCGTGACGAAAGAGCGAAAATAAAAATTCTTTTATGTCACTTTGCTGCGTGAAACACGCAGCGCTTACAATGACACATTGCAACAATACTTTTTGCAAATTTCTTTGCAAATTGTAGTTTGCAGTAAAAAATTATTATCATTTTTTGCACGTTTATCATGTTTATTTGCATTACCGATTTTTTTTAGAATATATACTCTGTTTTGTAGAGCTTTTCGACAATTTTTCTTGATATTTCAAATATATTTGTGATATTAAATGAATATATTTAAATTTATTTAGTAATTTAATAAATCGAATTGTCTATACTCGAAATTTCAAATCAAATTTAAGGGGATAAGTTACAAAAAAGGATTAAAAAACTTTTTTTGAAATTTTTTTTTAAATAATTGTACCTTAGAAAAAATATCGATTGGATATGTCGATCGGATAGACTTTGAGAATACTTTAATAATTTTTGTATGTCAATATATAAATATATGTGTGCGTATGTGTATGGTAATATTACACAAGATTGCAGTGTTCAAAAACACAGTCATTGGCAGAAAATTCAAATTGTAATTATCAGAAATAAAAAATTCTTAAAAATTTTAAAACTATATGAGTGCAGTTATAATTAAGTGTAGAGATTTTTTAAAATAATTTTGTTCACAAAATGGGATTTTGAAAAAAAATTCAAATTTTTACTACATGTTGATATCTTGAAACATTTTGTTCTCAAAAATTAAGAATTAAAAAAAAATCCCTACACTTAATTAAAATTATTCATCTTGTGAAAATATTCTTGAAATTTGGAATCAACCGGTCAAAAATTGTTCTAGTTATAGAAGTTGTTAATTGGAGAAAAATGACTATGAAAAAAATGTGTTTAAAATTTCAATATCAATTATTTATCGAATATCGAATATCGAATTTGTTTGTTGTTCATACTGAATCAATTTTCTTCAATTAGCAACTGTTATAACTAGAATAATTTTTGACTAGAACAAATCTATCGCTAATGAAACAAACATGATTGACGTGTGGTCGAGAAAATTTTTGTAGTTTTATCATACATATAAATACATGGGGCTGATCAAAGCGTAAATTAGCTATAATAAAAATTGTTTTAGGGCAATCGGCCAGGTGCACGCACTTTCATTACGACTTATACGAGACTTATCGAGAAATACATTGAATTTTATTAAGATCTTTTAGGATTATATTTTTGAGATATCAGTTTCTCGAAAAATTGATAAAAATATGATTTTTTGAAATGATATATTGTAGCGTATTTTCTTAAAAAAACAAGATATTATTTTGCACAGTATATTTTGACTTTTCATAGTTTCGTACTGTTGAATAAATCCTCGTCTTTATGACCTTCTTTTTATTACGCGACAAAATTTTTCCGCATTTTTCCAATAGCTGTTATCTGAGGAACTCTGTTGTGGTATATTGAGAAGGCGATTAGGGTCATTGGTTTGGAATCTGGTTACCGGAAGCTGCTCCGAATAAAAGCCTTGACCGAATGTCGAACGCAAGAAATCACTCTCGTGAGATCTCCAAAATATTGTTGGATAAAAATAGTTAAGAATTATATCGAAATATTCCCAGTATGAAAACTTTGATATTTTTCGCGAACGTCATGTTATTGGTATTATTTATCGGTATTCTTCGACAATTTTTTTATCTCTTTAGAATTTTTTTTCTCGAGCAATATTATAGTTGTAAGACGCATTTACCGATATTAGAATTTTGAAAAATTTAACTTTCGTAAAATAATTAGGAGAAAAATATGCAATACTTCATTGCGAATTGTAAGACCGTACTGCGAAAAATTACATCGTCGGAAATTGAGAATAGACGTGAGCAGATTGGAAACGGTTTCCAATCAATTTTCAGTTTCATGTGTATCTCAATTCGTCGAATCGTAATCCCGAGTAACGAATCAGACAATTGCAGTGGAAAAAGGTACTCGGTAGTCAGACAGCTTGGAAAGTCTCTGGACATTGAATTTCACACGAACTTAAATATCACGAGAATTTTAATTCTAGCAAATTAAATATGCATATATTCTTCATAATGCATATTTAAATTTGCGCCTTTATACAGTAACTATTACAATTATAAAATATTCCCTTCTAAATTAATATTAACATTGTTTAAAGCCAACATTATTAATATTGATCTTTGTGTCCAATTTTCACGTCAAAATTCTGTGTTTCTCGTTGAAAACTTTACAGGAAAAATCTGGATATTGCTTTCAAATGTGACTTCCTTATTGATGAGATAGTCCGAGATGCATTAACTGTTAAGGCGCGCGAATTGAATCTCGCGAGACCGCTAGTCGCCGGTTTACCGGTTCGAACTGGATGGAGATATATAGATATATATTCTCGGCTTGATGTAAACGTGTGTTCGAACCAGAGTTAACCAGTGAGTAAGCCGTGATCTGTCAAAAGGCAGCGGCCGACAGTCGGCGTCACGCGAGAGTGAAGCCGAAAAGCTTCGCTCACGTGTCTAGTGCCAAAAAGATTTCATGAGCATAAAAGAGAGAGAGAGAGAGAGAGAGAGAGAGAGAGAGAGAGAGAGAGAGAGAGAGAGAGAGAGAGAGAGAGAAAGAGGAAGAGAGAATGAAAGCGTCCTGTTACACGGTTACATGTAATAGTCACACGGGGGGGTTTAGATAAATGCCGTGCAGGATTCGAAGAATCGTGAGGGCTCTTTCTCAAACGCTTGAGATAAATAAAAAAAAATAAAAATCAGTCGCATGTGTATTTGTGCGTCGCGGCAAAATGTATGGGCGTCTTCTTGATATTTTCCGTATGAATCGCGCTATCATTTCTATTGTTTCATGGCTTTGACGTCTGTCGATATGGAAAAGTTGCTAAATGTAGATATCTTTCGGTTTAGAACTTACATTCCGACAATAGCCTTTGAGTGATAAAATTCTTCGATATGCAAGTCTGAATTATTCTGAACTATTTTCCCTCTTTTTTTTATTCTCTCTCTCTCTCTCTCTCTCTCTCTCTCTCTCTCTCTCTCTTTCTCGTCAAAACCTGAACGTTTTCATTTTGAATACAAAAAGCGAAAAAAGGTGCGATTAAAGCGAACAGAGCTATTACGCATTAATTTTCCATTTTGTCTCTCTCTTTTTTTGCATGAATCTTGATGAATAATAATAGCGGAGTGGCGAATCACACAGATGACGTCACCGAACCACGTTGTTTGCGGACACGCTTTTATTTATTGTCTGCCAACACAGCTTCTCCGACCAGCTCTCTTCCGACTCGTCGCAACTTTCCAGATTCACTATCGCACTTCGACACGGTTATTCATCGTGGCGTTTTGCAGAAAGCCTCTCATGTTATCACATATCGTACCGGGTTCTCTTAGAAAGCGACGTGTCAAAAATAAAATGCAAAAATACAAGGAATAAAATATACCGTGCATCAAGAATACCATGCGCTTTTATGTGAAGATTTCAAGTAACGATTACGACATTATTCGATATTTCCTCATCCGTTCCTATATTATTATTATTAAAGTTGCAATTACGGCAATATCTTCCAAGAAATCATTTTTGCGATGTTAATACTCATTGCGATAATCACAAAGTATCCTTTGTTGAAACGTATAATGAATGCATCGTTAAGCTTTCGCTCGTTCAACGCTTTTCTTTTTCTGCAATCGCAACTTCGGACTATTGCGAATATCGATGACATACGTATATATCTCTCTTTTTCTCTTTCTCTTGAAACTCAACTTTGAGTGTTGGATGACAAGAAGAAGAGGAATCGAATTTAAAAATTCGATTCATTCCTTTAATCTCATTCAATGGGCATTACAATGCGAAATCGTGGGCGAGAGATCTATTTTCACGATCGACGAATCATTGTCTGTCTCTTCTCTTCGCGTCGCGTCGCGACGTCACGACGTCTCGTAAAACGTACATCTTCTCATACGCGTGTGTTCGTTTTTTTTTTTTGTTTTCAGAATACGGTGGTTTGGACAAATGCAACTTGTCGATGGACAACAGACGCGGTATAAAAGACTCGCTGTCGCCATCGTTTGTACTTTAAATGCTCATATATATATATATATATATATATATATATATATATATATATATATATATAATCTGCGGTTTAACTTTGCGCACGTGATGTGCCGGGCGCGCATGGCACTACGATAGTTTGATAAGGCAAATTGCATAACGCAACGATGACGACCGCGCATTTTTTAATACGTCAAATACGCGTTCGCGTGTGTACTGAACGATATCAATAGTCTTTCAACGTACAGAATATTTTGGAATCAAAGAACATTTTTCAAGCGCAAGATGCTGAAGATGAGATCGTTTATATGTCGATTTTTTTATCTTTTATCTTTTTGAATTTCGTAAATTCGCCACTATAAAGACAGGCTTAGTGAATCTATATGTGCAAGCAAATATTTCTCAAGCGCAAGTAATGTTGAAAGTTATATATTGATTTTTTTTTTATATTTTTCTTGAATTTCATTTTTTGTAGCTATATTTAATTTATCGTTAAATATACAATTAAATTTGCCACTATAAAGGCAGACTTAGTGAATCTACATGTACGTGCAATTTTTATTTTTAATTTTATCAAATTATTATGATATGTCGGTAAAGATTCATTGATATTTTTGATAGAATTGGAATAAGAATTTTCTCCATATTTTTCGGAATTAATGTTTACTGACCTATGTAGTTAAATGCATCAATTTGTAAATCAGTGGTCAAATGGAACGATGTCATCCGGTGATAACCAAGTGACATCGTTCAGTACAATTGTACCGAAGCTCCATGACCTAGACAGAAGAAAGTTTACAATCTTAAAGGAATTTATGAGTAGAATAGGAAAATTGAAAGAAAAGGATATCTATAAATATAATTTATTTTTTATTATACTATAAATATATATTTTTTATTACATCTTTTTTTAGCATTTACTATATTATTGCTTATATCATTTTTTTCTTACTTTCTCAATTTATTTGAAGCATACAAAGACGGAAGAGGTTTTCTTATAAATATACATTTTTCCTTTTTTTCTCTTTTTGCGGAAGTTCACGTATTCCTTTTTCCGAATGACAATTCTTGTTCCATACATCAAAGATCGCGAGTTTTCGCGGTCTGCCTCGCGCGATACGCGCGAGTGACGCGCGTGCACGGAGAAAATTAAATTAAAAGCCATAAACTGGCAGCTGATCGGATGGGTCAGTTATCGAAATGTATCTCACGATGAACGTACACACAGAGACAGATAGACAGACAGACAAACAGACAGACAGACAGGCGCGTATTGTCTGCACGCACGCGTTTCGCAACAGCCTCTCCACCTTCGTCGTCTCCTCTATCTCGTACATCTCGTCTCCTCGCCGTTCGTTCTCTCTCGTTCGTTCCGGCGGAGTTTTGCGAGAGAAGAGAAGAGAAGAGGAGAGTAGTTAGAGTGCGTGAGTGAGTGATACGCGAGATTGGCGCAAGGCCAGTCGGGCGGCGATTGCGTAACTCGCGTCATCGCGAATCGCCTGGCGGCTGCTCGATGAACACCGCCGGTGCCTGGACCGAGAGTCTCCTTGGAGGCTGGCCTGAAGGAGGATAAACGAGGATAAACCTGGCGCTCGCGGCGCATACGAGCGATTTCCTCATCGTACGTTCGTCGGCGGCGTGAACACGACGCGCTTCCCGCGTCGTGTCTCCTGTCTCCTCGCGTACGATCGCGTGCCAAAAATTCTGCGAAACTTCGCAAATTAGCGCTGACAGTAATCTATGTATGAAAAGTCGCGTGTAATTACGAAATTCCATTGACATTAGTAACGATAACAAGGTCACAACATACATCTTCTTCATTTGTATTTTTTTTTTTTTTTCATCTTTTTCCAAGTTTTCAGATAGTGACGTTTTTATCTGACGACGAGTTTATCTGAGTTATCTGACGTTTTTATATGAGTAGCTATTTTTTTTTTTTTTTTTTTTTTTTCAAAGAAACACTTACTTCCTCGAAATGTATTTATTTGCTTACAAATGAGATGTGAACGTGAATGACAATTGGCGGATAATTAACATGCGACAACATGGAATTTCATTAAGTCATTAAATCTCGTTGTTTTTTTTTTCTTTTTCTTTGGCTCCGATCTTTTCAATTCGCAATTGAGCGACGAATAATTTAAGGTGCGATAAATCGCGCTATCTAATTGATACAAATTAGGCACCAATGTAATTCTAACTATCGTGATAATATAAGCGGACGATCAACCATATCCGGACCATCTGCTATCGGTAGTCGAGATTCACCTTATCGGAATCGGGACACGAATACTCCACTTTATTGTTATCGATTTCAATTAACTTGTTCTTATTAAAATCGATATTCATCCACAAACAGTTTAACAGAGAAAAACATTGAATAATGTTATCACAAGAATATATAGTGTAAGATAAGCAATCAAGTATCAAATTGTAGGTTTTTCAAACAGATTTTTCTCTTTCTCTGTCGTTTTTGGAATAACATTTCACTTTGAAATTTTATAAAATATTTATTTTATTTAATATTATTATTTATTTATAATCCCCCGTGGCTTAAGATGGCTTCCAGTTACATTCCTCTTTTCGTTTACACTTGTTATTTACTTTCATGTACATGTTATATAGTACTTGATATCATATAAAACTAGTATGAACATAGTTAACTTTTAATTTATAGCTTGCTAATCTTTATTTCAAAAATTCCTAAACAAAACAAAAAAAAAAACAAACTGTTATTGCACTTTCTTAATTCAAACCAACCAAATTAAAAGTAAATCTTATTTAAATTCCAACTTAAATTAAATTAAATTATCGGACGCATAAATCAGACTAAATAGAAATACAATTAAATAGAATAAAACAAAACAAAGCTAAATTATTCATATAAAAAACAAAATATTTACTTTATGATATTTTATGAAATTACTTAGCGTTTATATAATTCTGGATCACGACCAGAGAGCATGCTGGTGCAAAGTCTCTCTATGTCACAGCAATTGCTCATAATTTTATTACAGTTAGTGACAAGTCGCAACTTGCAGCAAGATCTAAAGCGCTATTATGTTCTTCGAATTGACATGAAATGTCAATCACGCGACGTTATACTTTGACGTGATAATTTCTTAGCCGTAAATATCGTCCGATATTACAAGTCCGATCGTACGTGTCGTATTGTTTTTCTATAGTGGAAATTAGGGAAACGGGGGAGGAAGGGGGAGGAAGGGGGAGGAAGGGGGAGGAAGGCTAGTCGCGTGCAAAGACGACAGAGAGCCCAGCACCGACGATCGACGTCGACGGCGAAATCTCATTGACGCAATGCTCGGGCCGTTTCTCGTTATCGACGCTCGTCATCTCGATCACGTCACGAAACGTACGCGCCCGTTTTCAGCTCTTTCGTCAGTTGTTTATAAATAACTCGTGTCGTAGAGGCCCGAAAAGTCTACTCGCGCCAGGAAACCTAGGGCTGATATCCTACATGTGTTTTCGGCGCGATTGATTTTCACGTTGATCGAAACACGACGACGCGCGTGTCGATTGGACGTGTCTCCCTTCGCACCGAGCACCGCGAATAAATGTTACGATTATTGCGTATCCCTTTTTCTTTTGTTCACTTAGACACCGTTGTCGATACGCGTTAGCCCAACCTACAAAAGATACGTTTTTTCGCTAATTACGTAGTAATGGATTTGACGTCGCGCGCGCGAAGAGAATTTTGATACGCGTAAAACATTTTACGGAATGTTGCCCCGTATGAAATGTTACGTATTAAATTTGGAATGATGAGAAAGATGAGATGGGCAAAGATGATAGACGTCCCGGCGTGTTGAAATGAAATTTCAATTGACACATATATTGATACGACAATTCGCGTTCTTCTAGATCATATCGGTACTTTTAAGTAAAGGCATCAATATCACTCTGCAAATTGTCAACGAGAGAAAAAGAATGTTTATCGATATTCGTTTTTTATCTTTTGTTTTTATAAGCTTGTAACTTATAACATAAATATTCCCATTCCGAGTGTCGGTATTTTTGTTCTGTCTATTATCGCTATTGTCAAATGTTACTTATTGCATTGTTGTTATTATTATACGTTTGATGCACACGCGCAAGCACTTCTGAACGAATAATGTCTTGTGTCAGGTGACGTGAACGAGGCGAACGTTAGCCCTTTGACTCGAAGAGCTTGCTATCGGATTATTGACAATCGAACGCCTTCATAATGTCACGCGGCAATTTTTTTGTCCCATCTCTCCCGCTCATTTTCTGTTCGTTCTTCCCACCGGCCGAGCTTTCTTTTCGCGGCATATAGTCAGTCTCCCCCCCCTTTTTTTTTCTTTTCTAGGTCGATCACGATTTTATTCCTCTCCATTTCATTTTTTATTTACGACAACCCGGTGACCTATACGGTGGACTCTTCGTCGGTAATGACGAAATAAGAACGGTAAAAAACTTTCATCATAAACCGACGAAAACATCAAATGCACACAGCCCATTTAAAACCTTTACAAGTTATACTTCTTTTGAAACGAGAAAAAAGCTCTCGCTCTCTCTTTGACGCCTCCCCATCATAAATATATAATGGATCGATATTCTTTTTCACGGCAGCAACTTGTCGAACGATCAAACTTTTGTAGTACGCTGCGACATTTAATTACATTGTGATTTACGTTTTTCAACGACCATAATTTAAAATATGAGAGAAACTTGAAAACCAATGTCGAATATGTTAGTAGGTTAATATCGAATTAAATATCGAATATTTATTAACGGAAAATTTGTGCCTTTCGAATTCGATCTCCATTTAAATTATTTGTGTATTTTCTCTTGATCGTCTATTAAATGCACGCTTGTTAAATTTATTTTGCACTCTATACGCTGGTGGATTTCTGTACCGTAACGAATCTACGGATGACAGCGATGACGGAGGTAATTACCCAGTAATTCGAGTAATGAGATGACTCATCACAAAGACGCGACGTCTAGAAGCGACTCGGCGTTATCGTTTAACAAATAGCCGCTGCCAATTATCGTTTATCCCTTCCTTTGGAAATCGTATAGTTATAATGAGTGTATAAATATTAATCACGTTTGTTTAGTATAATGCGAAATCGAAACTCCGCGAATGTTGAATATTAGATGATTCTCTCTCAATTTACCGAAAAATGTATCGCAATTATCGGTATTACGTGTTGCGTGTTATTTTGTAAAAAAAATTGTCAAAATGACGATATCAAATTTGTGACAGGAGATGAAAATTAATTTTATTTGGTTATATCAAGAATGACAGATAGATTGGTAAATTTATATTTGTATTTTATAGACGTTTTATTACATTTTTGCAAGAGTCAAGTAACGAAATTTTATTACTCTTGTCAATGGGACAATGGCAAATATTTCTGCTTTTTAAAGGAAATTTGTTTGCAATTTTATCTGATAAATTTTTTTCAGTCTTTAACATTACATTTATCGTCTTTATCTTTTAAAACATCTTTTATTTTTTAAATGGGCTGTGATCATAAAACTATTGCCACTATAAAAATTATCGGGAGAAACGATTAATATCTCGACGTTCTTATATAAAAAAAAAAAAAAAAAAAAAAAAAAAAAAAAAAAAAAAAAAAAAACCCAATTCTCCATTATTTCTACGAAATAATTCTTGCTTGTTTGCTATATCGCAAAGTGTTGTACGAGTGTTTAGCATATTCATAAACTTCCGAGGATTTTTCTCTGGAAGAACGATACTCCTGCGATGCAAGGAAAGTAGGAGACGAAAACTCCCTCTCCATGCGGTGTATCCCGAATAAGAGCGGAAGTACCATCCCCTCGGAAGTCGAAACTTGGCTCATAACGTAACGCACGTCGCGAGAGAAGAACTCGGCGAAGGAGATCTCTGAGAGAGACGCGAAACGACGATGTGACACAGGCGAGAAAGAAAGGGAGACGACGGGATGAGCAGCAGTAGAGTCGGTCGGCCGTTCGGTCGGTCGGCTGTCGGTCGGTCGGTCGGTCGGTCGGTCGGTCGGACAAAGCGCGTTTGACGCGGACGCATAGCCCAGTAGCACAGATCGCGGCCCACCATGGTTCTCAACTTGTTTGAGACCGGCTCTCGTTCAACTATTCGATAGTTGTCTCCTCGCTGACACGATAAACGATACGGACACGGTCTTACAACGTCGCTGCCCTATATATACATAGTCCTATGTATACTGAAATTAATTCTTAAGTATTAACGTGGAATGTTGGTGCTTACTCTACATGAAATCCTTTGTAAAACGGTATCAGGACGGAAATGAAGCTATATCGATGACGTACGCCAAGTTTTAATGTAAAAAAGATAAGGAGAGTTATTTTTTTACGTATATACATGGTATTGTTGATATTTGATATATAATTTAATAGAAATGAAATTAATCTATGAGCATTAACTGGAATGTTGGTGCTTACTTTACATGAAATCCTTTGTAAAACTTAGATGGTACTAGGACAGAGATATATTGATGATACGTGTTAAATTTTAATGTAGAAAAAAGAGAGTTGTTTTTTTATATACATTTTTTTATATGTATAGTAGTTTATATATTTAATATGTAATTTGTAATTTAGTAGTTGGAATATTGGACATATTCTCAGAGTCACTATTAATGTTACGCCTTACTGTTTAGGAATTAATGCTTGCCCCGTTTGCCGCAACGAATTAAGCGGGTTTACTCGGGTTTAATCACTGTACATCGCTGATTCAAGTACAGTATCTCGTGTCTTGCTTTATTAAACGAAGAATCACGCTCACACTTATATCAAGTAAAGAAATAATCTTGACTTATTTCAGTGTTAGAATTCATCTATTGTAATACTTTGTCGTGAAATTATGCAAATTTTTGATTGAAATAAAAAATTGAATGTGATTTTGTTCAATATCTCTCAAGTTTATTTCTAATCATTCAAAGATTTATATATCCGAGAAAAAGTAGTGTAAATCAAATATATCAAATATGGATTGCTTTGTTCCTTTTCAATCGTTACAAAACGAGTTCTTCTCTTTAACTCCTAATAACACATAATAAAAATGAGATCTACGTCTGTGTTGGCGTTTTTCGATAATAGCGTGTATTTAATTGGAGCATTTAAATGAATTTTATCGTTTAGCATCAGTGCAACTACGTTAAACAAGTAGGTTATTCGTTATCACCATTCATCTCATTCACAATGTATCGAGACCATCATTAATCAATGTGAGGCATTCAATCAGTTTCCGTCTCAAATTATCTCCTCTTGTCTTCTACTTAACGTAGTTAATTCACCACTAAGGCTTTGTTTCTTCTTGGCAAAATTTCCCTAAGGAGCAATCTTTTAGTCTGCCAAATAAAAGATGGTCCAGATTCTTTAGCCTCGTTTTTTCCTCTCGTTTCATCACCCCGACATAATCCCACAAAAATCTATCAAAAATCATCAAAAATCTCTATCTCATTTTTATTTTCTTTCGCTTCAAAAATTAACATTTTTCGCCAAATTATCTTTTACTCGTAAAAAACTCCGATTTTCCTCCCTCCCCTTTCCCATCTATCTATTATTATTATATGCGCTGTAATCGGTTTTTGTAATCCATCTAGAATTTTGGAACTGGATTAATTTTCACTCTAAATTCTATTGGATAGTCGAAATTCCCGTGATCGACGTGGCGACTCGGGTGAGAACCACTGATCACGGGGAGTTTGCGCTCTGTCGTTTTGGGGGCGCGGACCGACGTTGCGCGGCGGTAACATCGCAGCGAAGAGCTGTGGCGAACGGGTTGCGCGCGCAACCGGGTTTGCCGGCGAACGGGTGTTGTTACGACCGCAGAGAAGAGTACGAGGGGTACGAGGCACAAGTAGAGGGCCAAGGGGGTACCCGCGAGCGAGTCACGGGGCTGGCAAGCCCCGTTGGGTGGTGGACGTGCACTAGGTCCTAGGTAAATTGCTAATTGGGATGGATATTTGTAACTTCCTCTATGTTGCCAGCCATCATCGAGCCATTTCGATTGACAGAAATGTACAATCGGATTTTTCCCCGTCGCTCGTTCCGCCCGGCAAATGGAATTTATTCGGTCATCGAACGAATGATGAAACGGAAAAAGTAGAGAGAAATAAATCGTCCGAGTATAGGGGTTGAATTTGTCGTGTTATTTTTGTTACGGAAAAAATTGTTACAGCTTTACTAATCCGCACTTCAATATAGTTGAAGTACTTAAAAGATGATCTGTATATTTGTTCATGTTAATAGAAACACGACAGTTGGCACATAGCCTTTTCCTTCGCGCACGTCGATTACATAACGGAAATTGAACCACACGGGAACACCAGATTTTTTCAATCTACCCGGTTTCTCAAACGTGGCTTAATTTCACGTAAGGGATTCGCGAGCGGAGAACGAGGGAATTTTCCCTAGACGCGCGCATAGATCTACAGGGTGAAAGAGAGGAAAGAAAGGAAGGGGGAGAGAGCGAGAGAGAGAGAGAGAGAGAGAGAAGTAAGACGGGTCATGACGTGCGGGATGAACACCGTTGGTAACAGAGGAGGGCGGGCGTAGGAACGGAAAGAGTAGGGATGTGACCGCACGGCGGGGGTAGGTGTCGCGGCAGTGGGGAATACGGGTCGATGATGCCGGTGGTCCTCGACGACACGAAACGCCAGTCAGTCTCTGGTCCACCCGAAGCCGCGCTGTTAATCCTCTATCCTTTACTGAACACCGTTCGCCGCAGCCATGGGTGACAAGGTTTGTGCTTAGAGCTTTGTCGACAAATAGAAATAAGGGTAGAGCGAGAGTGTGAAAGAGAGAGAGGAGAGGGGGGGGAGAGAGAGAGAGAGAGAGAGAAAGAGAGAGAGAGTGCGTGCGTGGGTGTGTGCTGTGTGTGTGTGTGTGTGTGAGAGAGAGAGAGAAGGAACGAATAATCGCTGCGATTTTACGAAGCGCTTTCGAGAGATGAATTAGCGCGGCCTTTCGAAGTCGTCGTGGAGAGAGCTTTTGTCAGGGATTCGCTCGCAGAATGGAAAATGGAACTTTATAGAAAGGTGATGACAGAAGGGTGTCCGCCAGTCACAGGCGCAGCTGATTCGAGTGACAGATCGGGTCACCGAGGAACTACATGGATAGTGACATTTCGATGACGCGCCTTGCGGATTTTTTTTCTCGTAGCTGCAGAGCAGTGAATTATTATAGATTTACTTTTTTGAAAATTGAAACGAATGAGTTGTGAGAGAGAGCTTATATATTATATATAAAAATGAAACGAAACAGGGAAAGAGAAATGGAGAAGGGAATAGTCTCTACTGTCGAACAGGTACTTCGATCTACGGAGGAAAGAAGAAGGTGGGAGAGAAAAAGAATGAGAGAAAGGAGGGAGAAGGAGAGAGAGAGGGGGGGGATGCTTCAGAAAGCTCTATTCTCTCTCATCCTCTCCCCCTCCCCCCCCGCCCGCCAGGTTCTCATTGGATTTCTAAATGAAGATCAGTTCTGTTAGTGCCGTTACTGGGAAAGCAAAGAAAGCTTCCTTCTTCGTTCTCTCTTTCTCACTTCTGTCTCGCGCGTGGCTCCTCCCTCCGCGTCTCACCTCTCTTTCGTTCGTTACTCTTGGCGATTTCGTGGAATATGGTAAAATTTTGCAATACTTTGGTGCTCTTATATCGTAGACTTTCATTCCTGATCCGTTTTTAGAACTAGTCACTTCCCTCGAGCGTTGCTTTTCTTGACAGAATCGCACGACATCTCGTCGCTTATCTAAATGTCAACGTGTGATCGTCGACATCTGCCTCGTGCTCTACTAATGATAAACGATCCCGTCGAGAAATTAGAAATATTATTAGTCATCGTGATATTCACAAATAATCTTCAAATTTCGAAAGTTCTCATTGTCATCTGCAAGAAGTTTTCTCACAGACATCTTTGACTTTTTTTTTTTTTTTTTTTTTTTTTTTTTTTTTTTTTTTTTACGAGGTCTAATAAATCTCCTCTGGAAATTTCTCGATGCGCGTTGAAAAATTAATTTAATGGAAATTAATAGGATAGGATCGTCCGATCCGCGAGCTCGATGGAGATTTTGCTCCGATCGTTCCGTCCGATGCAAATACGCGCTTAGTGATTTTCTTGGCGCGCTTCTGCGCAGATTGCTCCGCACGCAAGCTCGTTCACTCGCTCGCCGTGGGTCGCAAGACTGCTGCCTCTCTTTGCAGAAAACCCTTATCTTTGTGCCCTGTGTTTCTCGGTAGGTGTCCCAGATTTATGCTTTCCGATGATGATCGGTGGGAACGTGAATTGGGATCGCGCGTTGCCGATCATCGTTGTGTTCTCGGAAACATTTCCCGAAGAGAAAACTGATCGATTAATTATGCGCGTCGTCGTCGTCGTCGTCGTCGTCGTCGTCGTCGTGGCAGTAGCGGAAGGATGGATCGACGACGACCGTTATTTTTAGAGCCGCGCTAAAGTTCAATCGCTGCGAACCCGTACGCCGCACGTAAGCTTCGCGGGAAAAGGTGGAGTTGCGTTTTTGACCGATATCGACCGATATCGGAAAATGAAAATTAGACGGTCTAATAACGTGTCGTTTCGCTAAAAATCCACAAGTTTCGTCTTCACTCGGTAGATGTACTCTTTTTAATAATAACAAGACAAGTAATTGCCTACTTATTGAATCGAAATTAAATCGTGTGTTAAATTTAAGTTAGTGTGCTAAATGTAAAATCGAACTTTTGGCAATGTTACCGTTTTTATGCAAGTAATGTGCATATGCCGTATACACGTATCGTATGACAACGCTGTCATCGTTAATAATGAATTTATAATCATCTTCGATATGTCAACTAATATGTAAAATGGTAATAACTGAGCTTTCTCGAAGTAATTTTTGATGGTTTCCATGGATTGAATCTTTGTGACAAATCGTTAGTTTTAAATTGAGAGACAATTGGATTGCTTTGGTCATTTAGATTTTAGATTTCTCGTACATTGCTTATTATTTCCAAATCAAATAAAATGGCGCTAATAATTTTCGTGGCTAATCGAAACAAATGTAGCCTCGAGGGACACGAGCGACACGCCCTCAATTCAGAAGCTATACTATTTCTTGTCGCGATCCTTTCTATATTCCTCTTTGCCAACCTTTAGCAACTCTTTCTGCTAGTTTTCCATTAGTTACTTCATTATTCCCGTGCTTACGTCCGGATTCGCTACAGGACGAATGGAAAATTTAATTTTGATTTTCAATCGGCTGAACGAAGTCTTATCAATCTCATTTAAATCCTTCAAATGTCTCTTAAAAGACACATTCGTCCTGATAGTAATCCGAAAGACTGGGTGCTGTTAAGCAATATTTACTTACTACTATCACTCTCTCAGTGCTGAATAATCAAGATAGAGCGTGATCAGGATGTGAAATAAATATAATTTATTTCCTTTTTTACCGGCTTCGACGTAGCGTTTCAACGACAAGAGGCAAATCTGCGATTTAGATATCGCTTTCAATCGAAAAGATCGATTTTTATAATAGGTTTATATTAATGGTCCATGTTTCCCATTCATTGAAACGTCTTGGACCGACTTCCACCTCTCGATTACTCGCTACCGTCGTCCTCGCCGTCGTTGTCATCATCGTCGTCACGCGTGAGTGACGTATGTCTCGCGGTGCTGCGCGACATTGAATCGCCAATGTTTAACGTTCGTCAAACATCATCGGTGTCGCGTATCGATCGTCCAGATTAGCGCTCTCGAATCGGCCAGCTGGGATTATGCGCGTTTCCGCGAACGAGTTACATTTCGCTGCACCTACACGAAACGTTTTTTCTGACTTAATCTTTAATC
Organism: Pogonomyrmex barbatus; assembly: GCF_055798465.1. Taxonomy (NCBI): domain Eukaryota; kingdom Metazoa; phylum Arthropoda; class Insecta; order Hymenoptera; family Formicidae; genus Pogonomyrmex; species Pogonomyrmex barbatus. The sequence goes on from NW_028297193.1 coordinate 6,594,491, forward strand.
TTTATAACGCACTTTTATAACGTGCGTTTGAAGATGTCGTCTTGAATCTAATTTTTGCAATAATTTAAATTTGTACATGTAAATTGTTAAGACCTAGGGGAATTAATTATGGAGTCTTCATTTTCTAAATTGATAAAAGCTACATTGTTATTGAAGATGTTATTTTTCATAACGAAAATATTTACCTTAAATTTTTAATTTAAAAAATTTTTAAATATCAATCATTTTTTGCTCTATACTTAAAATTTAGAACACTTTGAGTTTTTTCAGGAATTTTATTTTTATGTAGGCTTTTCGGCAGAGCGAATATAAATTTTAATGGTTTATTATACTAAATTTATAAAAAATATCATTAATTTCATATTCATATATAAATATATGTATATATATATATATATATATATAAATTGTTCTTATTGACATAACTATACGTTAGTCAAAATTCAACTATTACATCTTGTAGGAATTCATCTAAATGCGTTTCTATGTCTTATTTTGAATTAGCGAGCATCTGTTATCACTCCTCAATGTCAGAATCATTTTATTTAATGTTATCTATTACGTACGATAATAAATGCACATAATTGGCACGTTTCCTTGGATTTCTTTGACTGATCTTTTTTCTATGTCCGTATTGCCAGTCGGTTTAAGTATCTCGCAAGATGAATACTAAGATTATTGCCTTGAGACTATGATGTCATTAATGACACATAAACATATGATATTCCAATTAATACTAATGATAAAAAAATAACAAGCCTATTATTTAACGCTAAAGGAAAAGTAGAAAAATATTATTTTGAAATTTCGGCAAAAAATATATTTTATAAATTAATAAAATTACAGAATGCGGGATAGAGGTGGACGAGTCGCGAAAACAAGCTTGCTGGGAGATGAACAGTAGGATAGGTTGTTTTCTGGATAGCCTCGCTTGGATGTATCCGGTATTATCCGGATTGCTCAGGATTTCAGCGATTGCCTGGTGTCTGTTCCGAGGTTTTGACCGTTAGGTGTTTAACCCTTGAATGCACGAAGAGGATTTTTGATGTCTTGCAGTATTTATTCTTTTATATTATTATATTAGAAATTTGACTATCTTTTGGAAATGTTTGATTTAATTATTGAAATCTCGTTCTTTTTTAATAAGTCGTTGCAAACTATCGTGTATAAAATTTCTAACGACAGTTAACATTTTCCTTGCGAGAATATTTTATTTATTTAATTTAACCAACTAGAAATGACTTTGGCATTCCTGTGACATTTGGACACGTTGACAAATTATGATACGATTGTATCTGAAGCATTTATCCGTCGATTCATCCATAATTCACCTGACATTTTGATCGGCATCACGTCTCGACCAAACTTTTCCGACACACCTCGCAATTATTGGTGCCACTCGTCGAGTCGGAGGAAATCGATCGTGATAAGACAGGAACGAGTTTTTTTCGAAATTCGAGTGAATTCTTGTTTCTTGTTTTTGTCGTCGATTGTCGTAATATCATTCGATTTTTCCACGACATGTTTCGACCATCGACGTCTATTGATTTCTAATATTGATCTCGCGCCAGATGGAGAGACTCTCAATAAGTCAATGATATTCAACTTCCGACTGACTAATTCCATTTGTTTTAATTTGCCTTGATTCACTTTGGTAATATCAGTGACGATTCGGCCGCTATTTTCGAGTAACATCCTCGGAATAGCACACCAGCTTTCAGTTGAAACGGAACTCGACTATCGGTTGGATCGATATCCATGGTATATTTAAGGGCCGTCAGTTCAGAGCGCAAGTCCTATCTGGAAATAAAATGCTCGATACTAAATTGGAAGATCTCTTGTATTTTCTTCCGCTTCCGCTTGGCTTTTTATCTTATTACATTTATTTTCAGACTAATGAAATATTATTTTGGTGCGAGATCTTACACATTTATTTCGAAATATACATTTTAAAAAAGTAGAGTGAGCTTGCGAGACAAACATAATTTTAAAAAAAAATGCTCAATCTTCAACGTAGAAGTGAGCTCAAATCGGAATTAAGTCGAAAGTTGGTCGAAGTTATTATCATCGATTAAGAGTGAAATTCTCTTTTCAGTTTACTTCTATAATTATGAGTATTATATCGTTAGTAAAAAGATATTTTTATCTAATCAATATACTGTCCTTGAGACGGGAGTTTGCTTTTATTCGATTCAGTCTCTCCAATTTTATCTATTTGTTTTTATATCTCATTATTAGAAAATATCATCTAATTTAACGTAATTTATGTCAATTGTGATAAAATTTTTTTTTTGTTAAAAGAATATATTTTTTATAAATTTAAGAATATCATATATGTGTTATATGTGCATATATCAATTCATTTATGATTTGTTGCATAACGAATCACTGCAAAACTGTCGTTTTTAATAAAATTACACGAAACCCAGCGTATAAATAACTTTTATGATTCTAAATGATTCATGATCGGTGACAGTTGAAATCCACTGCACGACGTATAAATTCGGTTTAATAATTTTTTCAATAATTTATGTTTATTGCTGGTAATAATTGCAAAATTTTGCAACATTTTTAATATTCTCGCATTTTTCGAAATAATATTATGCCAGTATTAATTAAGAATCATTTTAATTTTTATTCTAGTGTCAAGAATCGAGATAAAATTCAAGCTGAAGGTAGATTAAGCTTATCACTTTATTCTTTCGAGTTTAAAGCTTGTTAATCCAATTGTCATCCATCGAATTTAATTGCTTCCTCGAAGACTTTCATTTAAGATCCTTGTAATTCTTCTGAAATAAGTGATGCCTTGAGTCAGAAAAATAATCAGGAAAATGTACATCTAGAGGCAGAATAAAATTTTCTTTGACTATAATTCTATAAAAACAAAATCTATTTGAAAATCTATTAACACACTTCGCGAATAATATAAATATTAAATTAGTGGAGGTTTTTTTTATGGTAAAGACAAAAAGAAGCCTATCCATAGAAACGTCGTGTTTTAACAGACTAAAAGTGGAACTTGTCAAACTTATTAAACTATGAACTTTCACGCGAGTTTTGGTGCACGTGTTTACATGTTGCGATCAAATACATTGATAACTTTGAAATTGTGCTATCCAGCTCAAAGGAACTTGGGATATCGCTTTCTTGAATGTTCATTTTCTCAGTACTTGATGTCTTAAAAATTTCTGTTGAATCTCTTTAAATTTGTTTAAGTGACGAAGTATAGCTTTAATCCTAGATATATGATGCACAGTGTCTTTCTAGCGTCTTTTCTCTCTCTCTCTCTCTCTCTCTCTCTCTCTCTCTCTCGATACTCACCACTCCGTGAGATTAGCGCGATTCTGTCTTCCCCTCTTTCCCCTCTGTCTCAAACTCGACTCGATCGCGAAACTAAAATGAACTAGCACGAACCGGTCGCGTACCGGTGTCGTATAGAAAAAGAAAAATAGCAAATTGCGCGCATGTATACGCATTCGGCACGACTTCTCTGTCGATCTTTTCCTCAACCCGACAAGTGAATGGAATAGATAACTGGAAGTTTTTGCATCGGAGATACAAATCGAACATATTTTTTGCCCCGATTACACTTTAAAATATTATTTAAATTTTCTTTTCTCTATTTTCTAAAGTTGTTATTTTTATTAAAAATATTATATTATAATTATATTTATTAAAAATATTGTTAAATTTTTTTTGGTTTTTTTTTTTTAATTTGGATATACACACACACACACACACACACACACACACACACACATTTAACACTTATTTAGAAAGTTACATTTTTATGTAGAAAAATAGCTCAGTCGATTTGCATCTCTGGTTTTCAAATTCTCGCATGCGATGAATGAATAATTAGACAAACTGCAATTGAAAGTATTATGCATGCATCTACGCGTCATTTTTTTTCTGCATTTTGCATACGTCTCGTCTTCGACATAGATCCATTTAGATATAGACAACTTCAGATAACTAGAATAACTCATTATCTTACTGCGATTCTTCTTTTTCTTGCATCAGACTCTACATGCATACTAGACTTCGAAACTAAAGATAAACAGTTAAAAATAAAAAAAAATAAAAAACTAGAGATAAAAAAACAAGCAAATTAGTATTTATAATTAGTAATTAGAGATATTTTTGTAGCGACAAAGTTTAAAATTGTCAAATCAAATTTGTCTCGCCTTGTATCTTTTTCAATTTCCAATACAAAGGAATAATTTTTCAAAACAATAATGTTTGCAATATCAAGTCTTTTTATTTAAATCTTCTCCAATTGCATTGTTATATCGGTAAATTCCCAGCGATCTCTTAAAACGAGAATGTTAAAATATCAAAAAAAATATCGATCTATGTGTCGATCCTGAGATGGACGATGTTGTGTCAATAAATATGTTAACTCAATCGCGTGTCGTTATACGAAAATTATTGTGAAAATTTTCATAGCGGTATCTGCGTAAATTGCAAAATTTCCTTAATATGAAAGATATTCACAAAATATAATTTGTAAAACGTATAAGAGATCATAACATACTGATTTACATAAAAGCATTTAGAACCAAGAGAATGTAAATTTCTATGATGTGTTTTAATGAGTTTATATGCTGTGTCTTATTAATTATGCGCTTCTGTATACGCTAATACTCTTATGCAAATTTGTGTGCGATGAATATAAAACATAATCGCGTGTCGTCGTCATTCTTTGAACGCGACGCATTTAAAATCGATATTTATTTAATATACACCGTTAATAAATATATCGAAACAATGTCTGTATTTTCCTGCAAACTGAAATATACGTCGCGAATAGAGTGCGTTAAAGAGGATTGCACAGAAGTAACAATGTTTTTTACATGATATTTAGATTTATGGTATTACAAAAAGTTAATCAACATAAATTGCTGTTCCGTGAAGTAACGGGAACTCTGATATGTCACTCCGAGAACATGATGCTAGGTGTGTGTGCGTGCGCGTGCGCGTGCGCGTGCGCGTGTGGTGCGCGCGCGCGTGTATACAGAAACACGTTGTGTCGAATTAATCTTCCTTTTGTTTAACGCATAGATATACATATTTATTGATGAATCGAACGTATATGCACTCGCTCACTCGAATGTCAGTCGTTCCGCTTCGCTCGTCTGCGGTGAAAAAGCGCCAGATGATGTATGCGCGAGAGAAAGAGAAAGATAGAGAGAAAGAGAGGGAGAGATCTTCCACCGCTGTGACGTAAATATATTCAATGTCTCGAAGACTTTCAGGGACGATTGGACGAGAATAGACGAAAATCCAATTTTAATCACAGAACCTCGACCCGCGCTCACCGCATCGCGTCGCGCAGCATCACGAACAAGAGTGTCGATAGGAGCGGATTTTTGCAAAGTTTGTTTGTACTTTTATGGGCATGTAGTTCTCGATGAATTCGATTCGCGCTATAAATATAGATATAACGAAAAAAAAAGTGAGATTGACATAGATATTTTCGTCCTTTTATCGTTTGAGAGATCAAACTCTCGCGAGTTTGCATCTGTAATCACCGTAATATTAAAATAAATTTCAATGTGTCATTTTTTTTTTCAATTCGATTTCTTTCGATTCTCTGAAAATTTTTTAAAAAGCCTATTTTGCAATATTTCGTCCGAGATCTCCACAATCCGTATTGAATAATCCATGAATCATTTACGCGGCTTGCCAGATGGTAGAATAATTGGATCGCGGTAATTGAAAAAATGAGTTCGCGAAGTTTAATCTAGGATGAGATTGAATCAGAGAGTGAAACACAGTTTGCGGTGACACAATTCTTCGCGTAAATAGGTACCAAGTAGAAATGAGAAATATAATTAAAGTGGAAACATTCCGAACTTGTCGAGTATACCGAAGATTCCATTTCTTGCAAAATAGAAGAAATAGAATTTCTTGCAAGATAGAATACGCGTCTGCAGTTGACTCTTTGGTTATTTGTTTATTACAAATGCTATCTACGCAGAACTTTAACAATGAATTTGAGCTTTTGAATACTCGAATATTCGAGTACTTGAATATTCGAATTTTTTATTGTTAAAATTTATTCTATACTTATATAAATTTTTTACATATTCTCAATTAGCAATCTTGCAATATTTACATATTCATAGCAGTATTTTCATTAAGATACATAATATAACATACACATAAAATACACAATATAAATAATATTTTTGCGCGAGAAAAATGTTTATTGAAATATTTTTTTTAATACCCTTTCATGTTTACTGTTGTACAAAAGTAGTTTTAAAAAATATTTTTCCTCTCGAGAAAGACATCATGATTATATAAACAGAGTTGTCGTTTACTTATGTGTGGGAGTATTACGTAGATTGATCAGAAACCTCGATCAAGAGAGTTTGTTTGTATACTTTTTTAAAATTTATCCATTATCATTAGAATGTGTATACATCACTTTACTTTGAAATCAAATTTCTTCGAAGCTGCTTGATTTATACCTGTTTCCCCGATAATTAACATTGTCTTACTTCTCAAATCCGTTAGAAATTTTAATTACATTTCCAACAAACACTCGTCGATGTGAATCGTGAAGTCACTTGATCGATAAAACGCTCTACAAGTCACGCGATTCACTTTCTTCAAGGTAAACGATGCGAATTTTGATGGCAATCGAAAGATTAAGAAGTACTTTATATATTTCTCTCGAGTATTTTTAATAGAACAGTGTTACATAAAGTGTTATGTTAAGTAAGAAAAAAATAAATAGTGCTACGTGTTTGAGACACATTTGCATTTTCTAAGTTGTTGCCACGTGGAATGTTTAACGCCAATTCAATTGCGTGCTTCTAATTGTCAGGCGTATTTTTTTAAATTACTTACTACTCACTTCAAGATACATGGGATTTATTTCATGGGGAAATTTTATAAGAAGCGAAACGAAGGAAAGATAGCGAAAGAAACACAAACAGATTAGATAAAATGTACAAAAAACATTTATTTTTTTCAAGATAATTTATTGATATAAAATATAAGATATAATAAAAAATGGAAAAATATTCATCACAGTCAATATTAAAAGTTTTTTCAAGTTGCTTGTACATATCAAAATTAAATTTTGAAATTAAATATTTTATTCAGTTAATTAAAGAAGACATAAAAATCTTATTACTCAAAATTTGAAATTGTCAAAATTCCAGGATATCTCTATTTGAAAAAAATCTGAAAAACCTGAAATTCTCAAGAAATTTGTTTATGCCTTGAAAAATTATAAAATTATATCTATATTATATCAAGGAAATTTTACTGAAAATTGGGGAATCCTCTTGAAGTTACTTTTTTTTTAAATATTTTATCTTTATATTATAATTAGGAGTTTATCGATTGAATTATTAATGATTACAGTGGATCCATCCACTTTAAACATCAAAACTAATTTTATGACTAATCTAATATTCAGTATTGAAGACAACGATTTTTTGTTAGAAGCAATTTTGTTTAATAAAGATGGATATTTATTTTAATAGTTTTATAAAATAAGTGAATTTTGTGCCGATTATGCGTTGTATAATTTTTTGTTTGTAGCTTTTGAAAATAAAAACTTTGAAACTTTTATGCATATAAAATATTATTTTTTTAAATCTTTGTAGCCTTTCAAAATTTTTCAAATTATTGAAATATTCAAATAAATCTTAATCTTTTACTTTATAATTTAACTTTTATAATCAACTTTTATGAATGAAAAATATTAAGGACTTTGCATATAAATATGTATTTATTTGTAAGATACATTTAAAAATACTTTTATTTTACCTGGAATTAACAAATCACCCTGAAGATCAGAGAATTTTCAAGAAATTTTTTTCTCGGATTTGAAATAGATATTGAATTCCGAAAAGTTTGCGGAAGTTGGCGAATGGATGCGAGATGACTGCATGATGACTGAGACGAGAAAAATCGACTTGCCCGACAAGTCACGTTTGATGCACACAGGGGGCACGTAGCGTGCTCGAGTTAAATGACCAATCTCTCCCTCTTGACCCAATTCGTAAAACGTCCTGTGCCACGCACTCTGCGTGACGTCACACGCACAGATCTCTCCTCTCGCGGCGGTTGCAAGAGTGAGTAATGCGTGAGGGTGCGTGCAAGGCCAGTCAGACGACCAGCCAGCCAGCCAGCCAGCCAGCCAGCCAGCCAGCCAACCAACCAACCAGTCACTCAGTCAGTCAGTCAGTCGTTGCATGGCAACGTGGTGTTCGCGTTTTGAACAGTGGCCGAATATCGACCGACTGACAAACGACTCATCCATATCGCGTGTCTCCATCCATATCTATGGGAAACATTGGGATATTTGTCTAGCGGAGGGTGCGAGCTTGTAGGCGCGAAATAAACAAGGCGCTTGTCGCGGATAAATGAAAATTGAAGAAAAAAAAATCGCTTTTGATCAATTCTTCAGCCCTTTAAGACTCGGATGTTAAAGGGTCTCAGTTGGCTGTGTTAGCAGTTCAATACACACACACACACACACACACACACACACACACACACACACACACACACACACACACACACACACACACACACACACGTTAAATTATGCGACACATAGTTTATGGCTTTGATTATCCTTATTAACTCTGTCTCTCAAAGAGAAGATTTAACAGACTAAGAATTTTGATGTCTCGATATTACGCTTCTCCCGCCAGAACAATCGAATTCACATCTCTGACAAACGCAATGTCCACAAAAATGCTTCATCTGAAAATGTAAAAATATTAAACATTTAAATGTCAATCAAAATAATTGGATTTGTACGGGCTTGTATTAGATACTCGAATCGTTTCTCCAACTAAAGTCTTTACTTTGCGTATTACTACAATTTGCTCAGTTCGCTTACTCAATCTCGACTCCTCGTCTTTTCGCACGCTTGTCTATTTATACAATATCAAATATTATCCTACCTAATAAGCAAATGATACGTCGTGGCCTCTCATTTGTTATCTCGCTCGCAAATATATCGATTAGTAATACATGTCGAGTTCGCTCACAATTCGGAGCAACAGTTACAGATTAAATTTATTATTATTAGTCACCAACAGGATTAATGGAAAATTTTTATAGCCCTGTTTACAAGATTAATTATATAAATGATGCCTTTCCGTCATAGGCGGCTGTCAATGCTAGCGAGTTTTCGAGAGGAAAGTTTAGTCAGGCTTAAACTTATTCACGATATATCGCGACCGATGTGAGCTGAATAATATCGATCAGCAATAAGGCGCGCGCGCGCGCGCGGGTCCTCCTCATAAATAATTTAGCCCTGTTCCGTTTACGAAATCGGTTTTCATCTTCGTCGTGGGTGAAATGCGATTCAATGCCGCACGTGTCAATCATTGTATTTTACGATGATATCTTCACTTTTGTCAGAAGACTTAATGTCGCTCGGTCTCTCGCCACTGGCGTGAGATCTAGCAAGATGCAGAGTGTTTGCTAACCGTGTCTATTTTTAAATATACATTTCGCATTATAATCGGAGCCTCTGAGAATCCGGCTTAAGTATATATCCCCCGATCGATATTAAATAAAAACTTGCGCGACTTTCGTCCCCTTTCTTCCTTTGAATCTCCAGAATAGGCGTGCTATCGTTAATTACATCATTAAATTTTTAATTAATTAATTTATTTAAAAACCACAGGCATAAAAAGAAGACATGGGATATTTGATAGGGCATTTAACAACAATTGTTATCTATACAATATTGTACGCTCTAAATGTTATAAATGTTTTATAAAATTTGCCTTATATTAGGCTATAAAGTTGCTAGAAACGGCATTTGTTAAAAAATTTAACAAAGATATTTAAAAATAATTAATGCCAATTTTTCATATATTATTATTGAACGTAGATATTTGCAGTTCGTTATCTATTGAGAGATATTCAGGGAGGATATCATATGGCAATTAGAGATAAATTTCGATAAGCATCAACCCGATTTGATAATAGATTAGCTGCGCGATACGATTCGTCGATTCGGGTCGTAAAGTTAAGTCATTCAAGTATAATAAAGTTTATTTGATAATACAAAATTACACAACGCGTAGCAAATAATTACAAAGTGAATCAGTTATTCTCGGGTTCAAAAGCTTCAGCTTCCAATTATATTTTCCGTGTTGGAGATAAATTCGGCATAAAGTGTGTTAAGAGTATGTCGTATATCGATGTAAACTGCTATTGGACGTTAATAATTGATTCTAACGTGATCCGCGAACTAATCGATGGAAGTTTGCCCTAAAGTAGGGAGAGTTCCCGCTTGCGTGTCCTCTGGGTGCGCTGTCACGGGGGTCGCCGAGTCATCAATGTGCTTATGCACATTATTAGCTACACCATGTCCGTGCGAAGACGAGAGACGAGACGATACAAGACGAGACGATGCGAGAGAGAGAGAGAGAGAGAGAGAGAGAGAGAGAGAGAGAGAGAGAGAGGAAGAGAGAGAAAGAGGGAGAGAACACATATAGTCGGTGGTGCCCTACTTGGGTATTGATCCGTGACAGTGGGAGGCGCTCGTTAGAGATGGCTAGGTCGTAGGTCGCATGCGCGTTCCACCGATGATTCCGTGTCGCCATCATCGACCCGCGGCTTGAGAGAAATAGAGCCAAATCGGTGAGAAATGCTAGAGAGAGAGAGAGAGAGAGAGAGAGAGAGAGAGAGAGAGAGAGAGAGAGAGAGAGGGGGGGGGGGGGGGAGAAAAAACCGACAGGGTAGGGAGAAACGAGGAAAGTGGAACGAAACGCGGGAAATGCGGGAAGAAAAGAGAGGGATGGATAGCCACGAAAATTATCATCCAGGTATGCTCGAATATGGTACGGTACCATCATCCTGGCTTTAAGTGGCAAGTAGATCATAGATCGCCCTTTAAGATCGTGAGCATTTCGTGCTCGCAGAAAAGTTTAGGTGATGAAGCAGCTGATGAAAGGGATTTAAGTCTTAAGGAACTTAAGATATCCCGGTATAATAATGGTCTGTCGTTGAAATAGATTGAGCGATTGCGCTGATAAACTAAAGTCTGATTTTATTTCATATTTACATAACGTAAACGAATTATGGCAGTAATAAATTGATAATAATATCAAGTTATGATAATAATATCAAGCGTGTTTCATGCATAAAACTGCATTTTAATCTTCCTACCACGAATTAATTCTTCCTCGTGGAGGGTTTCAATGTATTTTAAGTCGGTCCTGGCGATGACACGCGACCGTCGACCCGCATGCGGCGCCGCTACCGCCGCATCGTCGCGATTGCCGTCGACGCCGACGCCGACGCACGACGCCGACGCCGACGCCGACGCCGATGCCGACGCCGACGCCGACGCCGATGCCGACGCCGACGCCGACGCCGATGCCGACGCCGACGCCGACAGCGACGTCGCCGCCGGCGCCGCGACGCGATCGTTGAAAGTTAATCCTTAATGCCTTAAGTCAATGCCTCTATGCAGCTGCAAAAGAAATATCGTGCGCTCTTTTAACTCAATCTCAAAAATTCATATAGGGTACGTCCCGTTAAGTTTGCTTATGTCTGATTAGAAAGCTAATGAAATAAGTGATTTTTTTCTTGTTTTCTTAACCGAATTTGCAATGTTTTCTCTTGAGACAAAAATACATTTTTTATAGGATTAATGTGCTAATTATGTGATTTGTATGAAAGTAATATAATATATATATATATTTAATTATAAAATAGGCTCAAGTAAATGAACAAAATGCGAGTGGATCAAGTAAATGAACAAAATGCATCTGTCGTACTGACAATTTATTTCCGGCATAGATTTATTATAAAATTTACAACGCAAAATTCACTTCATATAAAAATTGTTAAATTTTTGCTTTGTATATGTAATGTTGCTTTCTGGTCCATAATAAAATATGCAATACGAAGCAAAGAATACGAAATGCATATCAAGAGCTACATAACAAATGCGATCTAATCATCGAGGTCCGACTCGCTTTCCTGCCTGTCGCCAAAGCTCGACCACTTCCGCTTCTAGCGAGTCGGTTCTGTAACTCGACCCGTGGCTCACAAATGACCCGCGTAAATTGCATAAGGTCGAAATCGCGTTCATCCTGCGCCTGCGGAGGCGTACTGTTACTTTTCGGTACTACTTATCGCCACGAACGAAAATATTTGTCGATGCAAAACTGCTATGAGCAAAACTGCATTTTTCTAAAAAAAAAACTTGAAACTATTTTTCAATCAATCCCTTTTTTTCAAATCCTGTTTAGCAAAGGGAGAAAGTTGAATCCCAATTAATTTTGCAATTTTAGATAAATGTTTATGCCGAATAAATTTAATTTTATGATCGAATTGAGAGAATTTTGTCTTGTTTGGGAACTTGGATTTTTATTATCTCTCTCTCTCTCTCTTTTTTTTTTTTTTTTTAAATTCTATTTAGCACAAAGGGAGGAAGTTGAGTCTTAATTAATTTTGCAACAATTTTGGACAAACGTTTGTGCCGAGTAAATTTAATTTTAAGATCGAATTGAGAGAATCTTGTTTTTATTTGGGAGCTTCTGGATTTTCATCAATGTATTTTATGCAACGAACGACGCGCGCGCAAACGCGGGCAGACGCGATTGTACGTGTACGTGCGGACAATCAGCGAGATGCGTATGTGACCTGTAAAATTGCATAATCGTGCTTCCTCAATGACGACGTGAGCGAGAGCGACGATGGGCCAGAGAGGTAATGATACCTATGAAATTGATCGTTTACGTATACGAGCCGGCGACCGCGAAGCGAACGGCAGACGGCAGACCGGACACGTAATGCACGAAGTCAGAGTTACGAGTTTTTACGATCGTAACCGTCGATTTGCCGACTCGTTGGTCTTTTATCTAATCGCCGCGACGGCCGTAACGAACCGTCGTGACAGAATTAACGACCGCGCGCGCAGCAATTGCGCTCGTGTAAGCGTCGTGTCCGCGTCACGAGTCTCGCGTTTCGTTAGTTAGTTCATCCGGTACGTGAGAATATTGTCGGTTTTCATGGTCGAGACGATAGCGTTAAAAAGATATCATCATCTGTGATAAGCTACACGTGTCAATAATTGGTTGTTTAATATTCGGAGATGGGATTACGAATTGATGCAAATGAAACCTGTCGCAATGTATGGCTGAGCTCTTGCTTATTATTTTTAGTTTTATTTTCAGCTGTTGTGCAAGTTTAAAAATTTGACCAGATACAAATCTGAAAATAATTTTTTAACACTTAAATTTATTTTAACACATTGGTGATAATACTCGAAAAATTTTTCATTTTCTACCAACCAATTTGAACGTTGTATATAATTTATAATTTTTTACCCAGCAAAATTATTTTTATATCTGTATCTTTAACCAAATTTTTAGATTTGCCAGCAAAACTATTCTTTCCGTGTAATATTACAAGTGATATGCAAATCATTTGTTACTTGTATTGCGTGATATTGTAAACTGGTGCTATTTACCTTGATCGCAGAATATTCAGTATAGGGAAATCATGGACAAAGGGAAACAACCAGGAAAAGTGATATTATTTTATAATAATCTTCCTTGTTTATTTATTTATTTATTTATATGTGAATGTGGACAATCCTGATTCGCGATCTGCAAATCGCAATTCCCATTTGCAAAGAGAAAAAGTTCAAGATTTTGCACTGCCGATGAAGGCGGAGGCGGAGCGATGTGTCGCGTCATGTCGCGTCGCGTGGTCTCTCGTAATCGCGATTACGGGATACCATTGAGCATTGAGCATAGCGGACGGTGGCGAGTGATGTCTCCATTGAACCGGTACACTACCGGAAGCGGTCGTTATCCGAACGCGGTCGTGCCGAGGTCGCTCTTGAAAATCGGACTTCTGCTCTCTGCGCACCGCGAACGTCTCTCTCATCGCTGTCACGTGTCGAATACGCGCCGGCCACGTGTCTCTCTCTCTCTCTCTCTCCCTCTCTCTCTCCCTTTCGTGAGAAGGTCGCAGTTACGGTATGATCGCGAGTACTGTGGGAAAACTGATCCATTCGGATGGCGAATAGCGCTGTCCAAATAGACGACAATTACCGCGTGGATTGTTCCATTTTTCAAATAAAATTGAAAATTTGGAACGAACCCTTTGGAATATGTAACTCATGTGAGAACGGCGCTCTTTTACTTGATCGTAACAAAATGTACAATTTTCCGCGAGCGATTTATTCGTGCAATCGTACCTACCTACGCAACACACAACGAGAAACACAAAACGGCGTTACATCGATTTTTTCGCATTATTATTATTATTATTATTATTATTATTATTATTATTATTATTATTATTATTATCATCATTATTATTATTATTTTCAACTCACGCTCTCATTATGTACTCCCGTATATTTATTTTGTCTGTTTGTATTTTGTTGTGCTACGCCCGCATGATTTATTCATAATTTTTTTATCGCCCATTTTTTTACAGCATGGCCGTTCAGACTCGTACAGGGTCGCCACGTTACCCAACATTCGCGATGACAACAAAACCGCAGATGGGATGTACAAGGTATATTCAGAGATGGACTCTACGTCTTGATTTGAATTCTACGTAATTAACATTTGTGGGTCTGGTACGCTTCTTTGGTCAGCAGACGAAATATTTGGAGCATAAATGGGACATTTCTTTCGCTCTTTCCTTCTATCTCTTCTTTTCTATTTCTTCTCTCTTCTCTCTTTCTCTATTTCTCGTCGCTTTCTTTATACCGGTCTCTATCTCCGGTCGTTTCTTCATGATAACAACACGCTTCTCTTCATTAACTGTACTTTGGTAGAAATCTTCTTGGAGAAGATTTCCTTCGTTCTTCTGAAACTCTTTCACGTTTTTATTTTGGTATCAGCGTGAAATTTTAACGCATGACAAAAGAAGACGCTTATCGGTACTGGACTTTGATTTGGGACAGCATTATAATATTTTAATATAATATCTTGACGATCAGTGTGGAAATATTATATTCTTTTTATAAGAAAAGAAAGTTTTGTTGACACTTTATTCAGCAACGATCTATTGGATGAGATAAGATTGCACCGAATCTACTTGTCTATAAAAGACAAGGAAGGAGTTTCCGCTCAATTGTTCGAGAAATAACGTTATTTTATATAGTTTCGTCGTTGACACAAACTATATAAAACTTGGTTACTCGTCAATTATTTTTGCTGACGTCGCATGACTCCGAAACATTCCTATCATTCTAGTGCAATCCTATCTCATCTTACGATACACGGGATATCATTACGACTCGCTTCTCGGCGATATCGTTGTAATCGACTTCTTCTGCTGTCCTCACTCGTCGCTGGGTTTTCAATCTCGACTCTTGTAATTCGACACGCTTCGACAATCTTCTCCTTCTCTTCTATCTTGCCTCTTCTATCTTATTAAAATATCTCGTTGATTAACGCGTCGCGGTAATACGAGAAATGTAATCGCTTCGGAGCTTTGTAATCGTAGCAGTATTATAAGGGGGTGTGTACACAGCACACGATGTGGATGCGATTCAGAAAATATTTCTCAATAACGTTGCTTTTCTCTGTTCTGGTTAATAGTCGCGGCGGAAGAACCCAAAGCGAAGGGGGGACAATTTAGATGACCTGAAGCAGGAGTTGGACATTGACTTCCACAAAATCTCACCCGAGGAACTGTATCAAAGATTTCAGACGCACCCCGAAAACGTAAGTAATACCTTACGATAATCTTTTTTCGAGGAAGTGGGATTTAGTTCGAATCGAGATTGACGTCAACAGTGCCGCGAGTTAAAAAAGTTATTATGGACAATGGCTTCCATTTCGCAATAAGATGTAATAAGATGTAATAAGAGGGAAAGATTTTAAAACGAAAATTAGTTGACGACGCTAAAAAAAAAGAAAGACGATTTATGATTTGACCGATCATTGTGATATGTGTCAATAGTATTTATATAATATTGATGACAGGGCCTCAGCCACGCGAAAGCGAAGGAAAATCTGGAGAGGGATGGGCCGAATGCCCTGACGCCACCGAAACGGACCCCGGAATGGGTCAAGTTCTGCAAAAACCTGTTCGGCGGTTTCGCCCTCCTGCTGTGGATCGGTGCGATCCTCTGCTTCATCGCTTATTCGATTCTGGCCTCGACCAGCGAGGATCCGAATGACGACAATCTCTATTTGGGCATCGTCCTCGCGGCAGTCGTGATAGTCACGGGTATATTCTCGTACTACCAAGAGAGCAAGTCGAGCAAGATCATGGAGTCATTCAAGAACATGGTGCCGCAATTCGCCACCGTGATCCGGGAGGGTGAGAAGCTCACCCTACGGGCGGAGGATCTCGTGCTGGGCGACGTCGTCGAAGTTAAATTCGGCGACCGGATACCGGCCGACATTAGGATTATCGAGGCTCGTGGATTCAAGGTGGACAACAGCTCGCTGACGGGCGAATCCGAGCCGCAATCGAGGTCGCCCGAGTTTACGAATGAGAACCCACTTGAGACGAAGAATCTCGCCTTCTTCTCGACAAATGCGGTGGAAGGCACGGCCAAAGGTGTGGTAATCTGCTGCGGCGATCAAACGGTGATGGGAAGGATCGCGGGTCTTGCATCCGGCCTGGATACCGGTGAGACGCCAATCGCCAAGGAGATTCATCACTTTATACACCTTATTACCGGTGTCGCTGTCTTCCTCGGCATCACATTCTTTATCATAGCCTTCATCCTGGGTTATCACTGGCTCGATGCCGTTATCTTCCTAATCGGTATCATCGTGGCAAATGTACCGGAGGGTCTCCTTGCTACTGTGACTGTGTGCCTCACTTTGACCGCCAAGCGAATGGCCTCGAAGAACTGCCTGGTGAAGAATCTCGAGGCTGTAGAGACCCTAGGCTCGACCTCGACCATCTGCTCAGACAAGACCGGAACCCTCACGCAAAATCGTATGACGGTGGCGCATATGTGGTTCGACAATCAGATTATCGACGCCGATACCACGGAGGATCAGTCTGGTTTGCAGTACGACCGTACCAGTCCGGGTTTCAAGGCGCTGGCAAAGATCGCGGCTCTCTGCAATCGTGCCGAGTTCAAGCCGGGCCAGGAAGGTGAACCGATTCTGAAGCGAGAGGTGAACGGCGATGCTTCCGAAGCCGCGTTGCTCAAATGCATGGAACTCGCATTGGGCGACGTCATGGGTATTAGGAAACGCAACAAAAAAGTCTGCGAGATTCCCTTCAACTCTACTAATAAATATCAGGTATCCATACACGAATCGGACGATCCCAACGATCCTAGGCATCTTTTGGTTATGAAGGGTGCTCCTGAGAGAATTTTGGACAGATGTTCGACCATATTTATCGGCGGCAAAGAGAAGGTAATTTATTTAATAGATTCTCTTTCTCTCTTTCTCTCTTTATCTATAAATCTCTCCCATTTTCTATTTAATCTTTTCTCGTCTTTGATATTGAAAGGTTCTCGACGAAGAGATGAAAGAAGCGTTCAATAACGCGTACTTGGAATTGGGCGGACTTGGTGAACGAGTGCTCGGCTTCTGTGATTACATACTGCCGTCCGACAAGTTCCCGGTTGGTTTCAAGTTCAATGCCGACGACCCCAACTTCCCAGTCGACGGGCTCCGCTTCGTAGGCCTGATGTCTATGATTGATCCGCCTCGGGCCGCGGTGCCTGATGCGGTCGCCAAGTGCCGTTCCGCCGGCATTAAGGTCATCATGGTAACCGGTGACCACCCGATCACTGCCAAAGCCATTGCCAAATCCGTCGGCATCATCTCTGAAGGTACATTCCGCACGTTATGCAGTAGTGCACTTTATCATATAAACAACTCTCTCGAATGACGTTCGAGATTAGATATCGCCACGGTATCTTCGAGACTTTATTCGTCGATCTCGATCATGACGCTTTTATGAGTTTAATCTTTTAATGAGATGTAATTTTGAGATAATAGATCATGCTTAAGATTTACAACGATACATTTATGCGGAACTTGTGGCGGTTTTATTGAAGGATAATGCCAAGTTCGCACTGTAAAAAAACACGGTCACATGTCCAGCTTTTTGATTGACGATCGCGTATATTTTAATTCACACAATATATGAAATATTTATTTGCTTTTAATAATCTTATCGGTTTTGTATTGACCTAAGGAAGGTTTGTCTATCCTAAGAGTAGTTATCTAATTTAAAAATTTTTTAAAAAGATCAATCTTTTAAATCAATCTTCATTTTTCTTATATCCATTTCTATTAATGTTATTCCCATCTTCTTATCAGGTAATGAAACTGTTGAGGACATTGCGCAACGGTTAAATATCCCGGTATCCGAAGTAAATCCTCGCGAGGCTAAAGCCGCGGTCATTCACGGAACCGAACTCAGGGAACTGAACTCCGACCAATTGGACGAGATTCTCAGGTACCACACCGAAATTGTGTTCGCCCGTACCTCGCCCCAGCAGAAGCTCATCATCGTCGAAGGCTGCCAGCGAATGGGTGCGATCGTCGCTGTAACTGGTAAGTTACTCGAGGGAAAAACATGTGACATGAATATTTTACATAGTACTATTGTGAAAAAACTATTCAACAATCGGAACTCTCGTTGAATCTTTTTAATAGAATAGACTAATACAGCTTTGACATTATATTAATATTATAATGTAATAATTGTCTATATTTGAAACTTTAATTTACTCTTTAATTTATTCAGGCGACGGTGTGAACGACTCGCCTGCTTTGAAAAAAGCCGACATTGGTGTCGCTATGGGCATTGCTGGTTCAGACGTCTCCAAGCAAGCAGCCGACATGATTTTACTTGATGACAATTTTGCCTCGATCGTAACAGGCGTGGAAGAGGGTCGTTTGATCTTTGACAACTTAAAAAAGTCCATCGCCTACACCCTGACCTCGAATATACCCGAAATCTCGCCTTTCCTGGCGTTCATCCTCTGCGATATTCCTTTGCCACTGGGTACTGTCACCATTCTTTGCATCGATTTGGGAACCGACATGGTAAGTCATGAAATATTACATAGAAACGATGACTTGGATCGAGTAACGATATTCAGAAGAGACGTTTGCATCTCGAGAAAAACTCTTCCAAAATTGCTACTCGATCTTTCTATTTGCTAATCATATTATTTCAGCTCATGCTCCTTATTATGATAATTATAATAATTTATACAGTTACGAAGGCATGACTGTTTCTCGAAGATACGGTAGCCTTTGACACTTATATTGATCGATAGGTACCAGCGTGATATGTTTGGAATATTAAACCTGATACACGACGACTCTGTGATGTCCATCAATAATTGTTCAAAAATTTGTCCAACAATATTTTCTTTTTTTATAGATAACAATGCATTTCAAGGTAGCGATGCAATAGTCAAGATGGTGGCCAGCAACTTGTTTTCATCGATTAATCTCTTGAATATTCTTATTTCTTTTTAGATTAATTGCAGTGATGGGGCAAAACAAAAGCATAATTTAGATAAAATATAATTTCACATAGAAATTTAAAATTAAATAGAGAAAATTAAATAAGATGCGTTTAAATACAAATAATAAATTTGCACGTAGATAGGATAGAAATAGAGATTTATTGCAACGAGATTAAATATTTGTATAATTTAATGTTTCTTTTCAGGAACTTTATCTTTCTCTTTCTCCATGAGAAAGTTGCTTAGTGTGTTTATCCATGCGAGACCTCAAATTTCCTTTAAATCCCCTTGATATCTTCCAACCAATTTCTTAATCTCATTAATTTAGTTTGTTATTTTTCAGTTGATTATTTTCTGTTTATTCTCTACTGTTTATTGTACATAAGAATGCTGTCGATATCGATTCTGTTATCTCGTCTTTTTAAGATTGTATTTATAGTGGTATCATGTTATATACGATGAGATTAACGACTGAAAATTTTAAATGCGATGAACGCGACAGCATTCTTACTTCAACATCATCCGAAGACATTCTCGTTATCTAATTGTTGGCGTTGTTACTGAGCTCTTTGATAATGTGACGTCAGGTACCCGCCATCTCGCTAGCCTACGAGGAGGCAGAGAGCGATATTATGAAGCGACAACCACGAAACCCCTTCACTGACAAGCTAGTTAATGAAAGGTAACACATCAACAACGTACAGTGAATATTGACAAGATACATCAGATTTTCTATAATTCGAAAGAGTTATCGGTGATGATGCGCTGTATTTTCGAAGTTTTTTCCCCGATTGATGAACTGCATCCAATTTAAATATCTTTCACAAAACAAAACTTGCTGACCTTCCTGAAACAAGTTTTTTGAGTAATAGTTTAAGCGTTTTCTAAAAATCGGGCAGAGCTTCGAGAATTCAATTACACGGCGATCGCTCTCTCACTCTATCGGCTATTTCGTCTTTCTATGATGACTTTAGTAGTTAGTCCATTCCATATATCTCTTCTATCATACGACATAAAGTTCGATGTGGAAAGACGACACGCATATATTGGTACACTGGTCTCTTTTTTATTCGGTCGTCATTCGATATCCACGCACGACAGAAACTGGATAACAACGATTCGCGGGCAAATTAATTCCTCGTATGAATAATGTATTTTCTTTAATTTTCTGTTTCCGCGATTTATCGAGTGGTGTTTCGAGTATTGTTTACGTAAGTATTTTAAATAGCTGTAAAAGTTAGTCTTTGTCTTTCATTTTCCCTTTCAAAGTACAATTCGAACTACTTTGGTTATTGTCGTCAAGGTCACTTGATAAAGTTCACGCGATGTAAGGATTAATTTGCCAAGCCTATCGCTCGAATTGTCGAGTCGGACACGCTAAGACAAAGCGTGGATAAGGTAATAATGGGATATGGTGCACGCAGACGCAACGCTCCAGGGTGTTTGGTCGCTGGGACACGCGAGCTTTATTTTCAATCCGTTCTTTTCTCTTTTCGTATCCTATATTCGCTCTAACAATAAGCTGGATTGAATTTCGTTAAGTGACGCTTGCTCGTCCCTGATTTCGTCGTCGATCTTTACAGAATAATTTTCAGAAAAAAGTATTTTTATAAAAAGAAATATTAGAGTACCAAATAATGATCGTACATCTCTCTCTCTCTCTCTCTCTCTCTCTCTCTCTCTCTCTCTCTCTCTCTCTCTCTGTCTCAAACTCTTTTGTTATCTTGAAACATGAACTCTTTTATAATATATTTTTCGATATTCGTCCTCTTATTTTATCGTGAAGAACGAGACGATCTAATTGCGAGACGGGCAATCGTAAATTTTCCTTTTCGAAGAATCTTTCTTTTTTTATCAACGGTCACAGACGCTTCCATCACGATGATCCTCATGTTAGTGTTGTTTCGTTATGTCGAAGGTAAGCTAATCGCATTGTAAAGCCTCTCTCTCTGTCTCTCTCTCTCTCTATCTACCTATCTATCTATCTCTATCTCTATATATCTAACTTTACTTAGTATCTCTAGTTTAATTCTCCTTGAGCTCAGTTTCCCCATCGTTGTTTTATAATTCCTCGCTGCAGTCGTCATCTATCCTGATCTGCCACTGGCTTGAGGTGTTTGGGTTGCTGAGACGTCCAAAATGAGATTAGACAAGCGTCGTTGTGGAAAATTCGCATGATCGTTTCCTTCAGCATTTTATCTCGCCTTTTTTTCCTATTTAAAACAGCCTTTATTTTTGTTATCATCATCCCTGTTTCATCTTTCATTCTCTCTCTCTCTCTCTCTCTCTCTCTCTTTTTTTCCATCTTTTGCGTGCATCACGCTGTTTTATACATGAATACATTTTTCTCTTTAGCTAAATATCCTAGTTTTATATATTTTTTTCTTTTATACCATCCTTTATTGTATCGCGTCCTGTCGCTGTAAGTTTCTGAATCTCCCTCTTTAAATCGTGCCACAAGTATTATGAATGCAAGGGAAATTTGTATATTGTGTTGTGAATATTGTGTGATGTTTATCATAAATGTGCAACTCGACTATTTTCACTTGATCGTTTGCGAATCTGCTCCGCGACATTGTTTGTGATACCACCGAAAATTCAGACAACATAAATATTGAACGATAAGAAAGTTTCGCACGTTCCGAAAGCCCGGAATGTTCTCGTAGAGTAAACGGTAGTAATTTCTCTATTTCTCTTTTTCCGTAGACTTGAGTAGAATAGCATTACGATAGAATAGAATTGTCATCAATTGTACATCGGTTTGCATATATAAAACGTGATTCTCTTTTCTTCTTTTAATCTCTCTTTCTTTTCGTCGTTTTTCTCTATTTCTATCTCTCTATTTCTATCTCCATTGTTCCTGGCTATCTTTATTGCCTCGGGCCAGGTTTTTTTTATCGTTGCTGCGCCTCGCTCAGGAAAACAAAATTCTTTTCAACTTGGAATTGGTTCATTTATTACGGCTTAGAGAGTGAAAATCTATCCAACGCGGGCAAAATCCAATTGCGCTGTACAAATCAACATAGGAACATAATTGTGACAATGCGCGCTAGACAAATTAGCGGAATTAAATTTTATTAAATAGTAGGATATTTTATTTTGAGATTTATTTATTTGCTTTTATCGAAACTCAAACGTACAAATTGATTTTAATAATCTCATGCAAAGGAGCAAAAGAAGCTACGAAAGATAAATTGATAAACCGATTGAATCGATGGATGCAGAACAACCGACGAATTTTTTGGCGAATTTTCCGCGCGATTTTCACACCTGTGTGATGCGCATCGCATATTTTTCCCAATCTTCTTCTCTTTCTCTTTTCTTCTGTAGAATTTACCGGATTTCTTAGAAAAATAAGCTCTGCATCAAGCGATTCATTTTCTTCTTTTTTCATCGGTTGAGCAACGATCGTTTTTAGTCATTTCGTCAATTCAGCGAGAAGAAAGTTTCGTCGACGAAATTGTTTAGGGGAGGCGGAAAAAAAAACGAAGATTTGTTTATTGCAAAACGTACATCGCTAATAGAAAATAGAAAGTAACAAATATTTCGTACTAGTCGACGAAACTTGAGTCTTAATCAGCCAGTTGAATTCTAATCAATCTTACACGTACATGTATCGCGCACTCCTGGAAGAACGTTACCACGAATAAAAAAAGTAAGAGTAATAATAATAATAATAATAACAATAACAATAACAATAATAATAACAACAACAACAACAACAATAACAACAATAATAATATGATGCGTGATATTTTAATGTAGTTCGACGTTGCTTTTTGTCCAAGTTAAATATAAAAGATTTCTATAATTACAAAAATCAAAACAAAATTGAACTTGTTTGAGTTATGGCAATTTTCTTGCAGGAGTAGTATATAGATATTATGTATATAGATATGTATATATATATATATATATATATATATATGTATATGTATATATATATATATATTTACATTAATCTTTGATGCTCAGTAATTATTATCATTATTATTCTTGTCCTCGTCTACTAGTCTTATTATTATCATTATTACTACATCCACAAGCCAGCATTACTTATATAGTTACTGAATTTTTATTGCCATTACTATTTTACCTACTGTATCACAGCTGCCGCTGCTACTACCTCTATATATTACTACTATTACTATACTTACTATTTACTATACTGTTCGTTACTTGCCACCATATATATCACCGCCAAAAGAGAAAGACACTTTTGTACATTTTTGAGCGTCATGAACTTTTCTTGCAGTTTTTTATTCTTTACAGTCCTCTCACGTTTTATTCTGTAATGCGCTGCCTACTGCCGCTGCCTTCTACCCACTCTGCGACTGGCAACTTTCTAATGGGCGCTGAAACGACTGATATATATTTGCAAAAAAAACATATGCTAAACGGGGGAATCCATATGTATATGTCAATTGGAAGTGGGAAATTACCGCGGCAGCCCCCTCGTGCACAAGCGTGATTTTCTCGTTTGAAGAGAGTTTGATGATTCGTTTTTAGCTTAGCATGTATCATATCTTTTACAATGACTGGGAATGATCACATGCTCTAGGGGGTTGCGCCGCAGTACTAACGAAAATTGTGCTTGAGATCATACTCGAAGTGCACGAAAGAGAAGGGATCTTCTTCAGCTATGTCTCAGAACTACTCGATGACGTTCGTTCACTTTGCTTATCGTTAATATCCTTGCCTCTTAGATTTATCTTTTACGAGTAGGCTTCGATAATGCTAATTTTCAAGAAATTTTTTTTATATAAATCCAGTTGAATTTAAAAGTATGTCTAGCGTAATTTAGTAGTAATAAGTTTAACAAAGTTGTTGGAAATTGTTGACAATGTTGTAATGCTTTTATTCTCCGTACAATTGGTTCATCGAGCATCGCTGAGGACGATACAATTGGAGACTGCGAGAACCGCCGTGGTAACGATTGGAGAGATTCGCAGCGCGAGAATGTGTCGAAGTGAAAAAAGAACGGAAGAACGCCGAATGAAATGTATCTCTTCCGGCCTTTATTCCACTTGCTTCAGATATACAGCACAAACGGACTTTTTCTTTCCGGGCCGTGTCTGTCTAAACGCAGCACCTGATCCAAATGCACAAATACACTCGCCAGTATTCGCTACCATCCAGGTACTCTTCGCTACACATGGACGCTACAATTTTACGCCACAATTTTCTAACGCATTTTTACGGCACTGTTTTCTAACGCAATTTATAAACGCAAAAGCGATCCATTTCTAAGACAGGCTGCGTTTAGGATGGAACCGGTCGCTGCGGTTGCCTTCTCGAGCGGAAAGCGCATTGCACAGCACGCATTGAAGGTTCAATTCTCGGGTATTTTTTCGTAAGAGCCGCATGAAAACGTAATATTATTGCCGATATACATATATAAAATGCGATCTCTTGCCGAACTATCTTGCGCGATCTCCAAATCATCTCCCTCTCTCTTTCGCTCGCATTGCGCGTACATACACGTTACCGAGAGTGTATGTGCATAAAAAAAAATTTCAAGCAATGGTTATATCTCTTGCATATAACTTCTTTGTAATGTGGTGAGGGGTAGTTAGCACATTTTCTAATCAGTGGTGGATGGCAGGTGCCGGCCATCTCGCTAGCCTACGAGGCACCGGAGTCGGACATTATGAAACGGCAGCCACGCGATCCTTACAGAGACAATCTTGTCAACCGAAGGTGGGTCTCCCAATTACCCACCTAACAAAAGAAAAAAAAAAAAAAAAACCAACGAAAACCTAGCGAACCTATTATTGCACTTACGTCCGTAACGTGTCAACTCACATACACGTTTTCATCGTTTATCACTACTATTTACTTGTTACACACGTATTATCACACGCGCGCACACGCACGTGCACACATACACATACACATATACATACCTGTTGTCACAGCACATCCGCCAGGGCTGTCAGACGTGATTGATCCTTTGCTTGGCGAGTAGAAACTCAAAGTAACAATCGGAAACGCAATTCAATTCCCAGCATGCGCGAACATTGCCTGATGTGCTAACGATTGGGAATAGATTAGAACAGATAGACTAGCATGTCCAACAAAGGGTTAATCGATAATAACTACACTTTATGGTGAAACGATTCTACGTAGCGGTGTCTCGTATCAAGAGAAGAAATAAAATATATTTTGCGATCGGTAGAATATGTAACGTCGTGTTTTCGATAATGATTGACTGCTCTGACGCAAGTTCTCTCTCTCTCTCTCTCACACACACACACACACACACACACACACACACACACACACATGTATACACATGTATACATATACACATATACAGTGAATGTGTTTGTGAACCGAGTTAGAAGTAGCCATTCTAGAATTATCTACGCGTGACGTACTCTATTCACCTGCATGATGCAGTAATAACTATTCTAGGACGGCTATTGTACAATTCTAACTTGGACCGCAATGTGTACACACAACACGTATTACATAACAGCACGTAACAGAGTGTCTACTGATTTTGTGTGACGATGTGTCATAATATGTCATAATATGTCTTTTCCTTTTCATGAAGAATTTTATTAGTTTTATTCGTTTTATTATTAATTTTATTAGTTTCCGAAATGTCACGCGCATTTTAGTCGTGAAGGAAAATCAGTCAGAAAAGACTAAAATAAAATATTTTGGTTTTTTTTTTTTTTTTTTTTTTTTTTTTTTTTTTTGAAAGATTTGAAAGAACGAGTGAAACACACTCGGTAGACACTCTACATTGGCAGACAAACGACATGCGACTCTAGGAATATAGTTGATTAGCATAGAGCACAAGCAAGCACTATCTATAGAGGACAGTTTTCAAATGTTGAGAATGCCGAATGCTTTTTTTAGACACACCTAAAATCTCTTATCTCTAATCAACGACTAATACTGCGATCTGATCGTTTAGCTTCAACTTTATATACGTGTTACTTTTCTAATTATTGCACTAGGTGTATGCGTACGAATCGCGGACAAAAATACCGGAAACTTTCTTAGTGTTGCTCTCAATAATTGATTACTCGGCTGTTACAAATGTTACTTAATATCCGGGAAAACTGAATACTCGAAATAACCGGAAAAATCTGATATATCGACAGCATTGATTCTTGATTTGCCGATTCTCTGGATTCAATGGATGTACATTCGCTTCTGGAAATTTTTTCATAATTATACACATTTTATTTCATAATATAAAAAAATGACAAAATAAAAGACAATCTTCTTTATAATCAATGTGAGCCGAGATGAGTTTTAAAACAATGAGACAATAAATGGCATCGTTCGGCAAATAGGATCTTAGGTGTCTTATAATTTTGCATTTTTATTAATTGAATTTATATTTATATTAAATTTACATTATATCCATATAAAATTTATATTTATATCTATTTAATTGAATTTGTATTTATAAATTCAATTAATAAAAATGAAAAATTTTAATACATCTAAGATTCTGTCTATCGAGCAATGTCATCTTTTATCCTATTAATTTTTTTAAAATTTTTATTTTATAATCGAATGTAAAAAATTTGAATTTTGTAGCTTCGTATTTTATTGTGTCAACGCATATAACAAAAATTATATTTGATATATTCTCTAGGAATTCTGTAAATGCCTTCCAGAGGTAGATGCAGATCCGATGAACCCTTACTCGGTACACAGAGGGTTAACATTGTCGGAAATATTTGTCAGAAAAAGATAGCAAATTCGAAGTCGACGAAGTTCTCCGCGGAGTGCACGTTTCATTTCTAATGTTCTCTTTATCTTTGATCTTTCACTTTTTTTACTAACTTCTCATTGACGTTAGAGGGCAACTCCACTCGCAAGAATTATCACCGAGAGCAGCTTTCGAGAGCGAACGACTCGACATGCACGGCCTGAGCAGTCTCTCTCTCTCTCTCTCTCTCTCTCTCTCTCTCTCTCTCTCTCTCTTTCTCTCTTTCTCTCTCTTTCTGCGACGAACAACGTAATCCGTCGTGTATCACAATTGCAATGACCGATCTCTACCACTTTACGCATCTGACGACTGCCTTGACGTCGGGATTTTTTTTATTGTCGCCGAACTGCAAACCTTTTTTTTCTTTACATTTGAAATTTTCAACGCTGCTGACACGCTTGCGCAAACATTAAACGACTAAATCTTTCTGATTGCGCTTTCGCTGATCTGAACGTGATAGCCATCGGCTCGATATCACTAATCTATCGCAGTCGCATGCGACTCGCTTCCTTAGCTTACTCTGCGCACAGATATTCGCTGCATGCTTTTTTTTTACACCAATTGCTTGGTTATCCGATTAGTGACTTGAGTTTAGTACAATAACTTTAGATGCAGATAAAGAGAAAACAAAAGCAGCAAATACGGAAATTAAGTCGCAAGGTTACCTTACAGCTTAATTATGTTAATAATCTGGTTATTGAATTGTAAATTACCTTTGTAAATCACAATTGCTAATTTGTGGCTTAAAGAAGGTGAGAAATTTCAATTTTATCTCGATCAAATGGTATTCGCGACGATATATACTTCATGCGATTATTTAATTAGATTGCTAATGATCGACAATGTTATTGTAATAAATGCAGTCTTTAGCCAGATTATTATGTATCGAATAGCATTCGGAGCGAGAAATTAAGTCCATCATTTGCAAATTCCGCTTTAAATATGTGACAAAGTCACATTTAAAGTATTATACGTCGTGAACTTAATCTCCGTCTTCTTGCTCTGAAATTTTTGATGCAAGATATCTTTGTCAACCAGTAGATTATTTGATTGTAACGCTAACTCACAAATCAGACTGGAAACGTGCGCGGGGTAGGCTTTGTAACAGCGCGAAATATTATCGGGAAAGAATTAACGGAGAATGGGCAGCTACGATATTGATCGTACGGCTTACCGTCGTAAGAATTGGCAAGCAACAGCTGTGTCTTACCTATCTGTCTGT
Source organism: Pogonomyrmex barbatus (assembly GCF_055798465.1). Lineage (NCBI taxonomy): Eukaryota > Metazoa > Arthropoda > Insecta > Hymenoptera > Formicidae > Pogonomyrmex > Pogonomyrmex barbatus. Next base: position 6,622,889 of record NW_028297193.1, read on the forward strand.
CTGTCTATCTATCTGTCTGTCTGTCTGTCTGTCTGATCTGTCTGTCTGCTCTGTGTGGCATGCCTCACTGTCAAGAACTGATCGTTAACCGTCTACCTGTTGGTAAGTAATCTGCATTTTGCCCCTAACCGGTGACTATGGCTTCCATAACTTTTAACCCGAATTTTAATTATTTGATGAAATGAATGACGGATCAAAGTCGGACGATGCGACGAAGGTTTCCTAGATTCCAAAGGGTCCTGAAATCCAATGCTTTTCGCGAAAATCTTAACGAGGAACAAAATTCTCCACCGCTCAAGAGCCATCCATAATCCAAAGGAAGAAATTCTTTGTTCATTTTTTTCAAGAATTTGATGAAATAAATTTTTGATGTTTTAAAGCTTCTTTTTTTCTAAGAATTCTTTGGAATTCTTGAATTAAGAAAATCTTGAAATTTGCTTTTGGACCATAAAACGTCCGTGTTATATCCAATGCGACGAATTAATTAAAAACAGGAAAAAAAACAGGACTCTTCGAAATCTAAGCGAATATTATTGGTTTCATGGAATGAACGTTTTTCAATATATTTATTTATATCTAGGCTTATTTCGATGGCGTACGGTCAAATCGGTATGATTCAAGCGGCGGCCGGCTTCTTCGTCTACTTTGTCATCATGGCTGAAAACGGATTTTTGCCTCTATATCTCTTTGGCATTCGGAAGCAATGGGATTCCAAGGCTATCAATGATCTTACTGACAGCTACGGCCAGGAATGGGTAAATATGAATTAGAATTGAATGTTTGAGAGAATCAAAATGAATGCAAACTATTTTATTCTCAATAAACAAATTTTCCTATCATTAATAGTCGATAAAAGATCATAAATAAATTGAAATAATAATAATTTTTAAGTTTAGTCTTCATTCGTAATATAATATTTGTAAGTTTTCTTTTTTAATTAATTTTATTTTTGTCTTTTTTTAATTATTTGGAAAAAAATTTATCAGCTACGAATTTGATTTAGTTTCACACTGGGAAAGTAGGTGTATGGATCGATTTTGTTAACTTTTATTCTTTTTGCAAATAGACCTACAGAGACCGCAAAACGCTGGAATTCACCTGCCATACAGCCTTCTTTGTGTCGATCGTAATTGTGCAGTGGGCTGATTTGATTGTTTGCAAAACGCGCCGCAATTCGATTATTCATCAAGGAATGAGAAACTGGGCTTTGAACTTTGGCCTTGTATTCGAGACTGCTCTCGCTGCGTTCCTAAGTTATACGCCCGGTATGGATAAGGGTCTTCGTATGTTCCCACTCAAGTACGTATCTTTTATTCATTATGTATCTCTCGTTATTTAACGAAGTGAATGTAACAAAGTTACGAAAGTACATTTTTTGATCACGATATACTTTTTCGATTTACATTTAACACATGTAAAGATCGTAGAGTCAATGTTAGATTGTAATTAATTTTAAACTGACACTATAAAATAGACAAAAATACGTAATTTACGTTTGCAGATTTGTATGGTGGCTGCCAGCCCTGCCGTTCATGTTCGCCATCTTCATCTACGATGAAACGAGACGATTTTACCTCCGCCGAAATCCAGGCGGGTGGCTCGAACAAGAAACTTACTATTAGACGCAAAGAAGATTAAATCACACGCATGCAGAACGCGCGCGCAAGAAGATGAGTGAACGGACGAAAGAATGAGAGCGAAAGCGAAAGAAAGAGAGAGAGAGAGAGAGAGAGAGAGAGAGAGAGAGAGAGAGAGAGAGAGAGAGAGAGAGAGAGAGAGAGAGAGAGAGAGAGAGAGAGAGAGAGAGAGAAAGAGAGAGAAAGAGAGAACGAAAGAGGATGATGAGAGAGAATGAGACGCATACTCACACTTGAGAGATACACTTGGAAAAAAAAAAAAAGAAAATTAAGTAAATCACTCATATTGAACAGATGTAACACATTTCACAAAGAATGTGCTATTGGGTCTGTCCAAGACACGTGTCAAAAGAGCAACGGCTGGACAACGAAGGACGCGCCAAGTTTGCGCTGGCTCTTGCGCAATGAATGAAGTGCGAGATTATTGTACAGACACGGAAAAGACCCTCTAGCGTTATTATAAGTACAGCGCGAGGTACAAGAAGCACGCTCGTCGTTCTGGCTTTGCCGCCAATTGCTTGCACGCGCGTGCGTTTCGCAATTTCAAAAAAAATTGATCCGGTATTCGAGAAACTGTCGATGGAAGAAAGGATATCGTCGAAGGAATTCCACCGTCATCATACAAAACGATGCTGATCGGAAAGCCTTTCCACGCTTTCCGCTTCGCGTCCGACGTTACATTACGACTACGGAGTGATTTCCCGATGACGACTGGTGCGCAGCCGCTGTCAAATTCTGGATTGGATATATCCTGCGAGCGTCGCTCAAAGATGGAACGAAGGAACGAGAGGATGAAATAGGGAATTGCTGAATCGATAGCGTCGCAGCGCGCGACTGATGCACTGAGTGTCAGGCCTAAAGAAATGTGACGTAACGCGACGAAATGCGAAAACAAAGCTGAAATGGCAACGGAAAACAGAAATCCGGAGCGACAGCGGAAACGGACACATTCGACAGAGACGGGCCATTTACGCGCGATAGAAAATCACGGAATCACGTGCGTCCTTATGTATGTCGAATGCGATTTACTACATTCACGCGACTTCTTACTATTAGTGTATTATCGTAGACATCTTTGCGTTACTAAGAAACTTCGTAATAGGCTTTCGTTGATCGTCGATCAATGCGCGCAAAATATCGGTACGCTAAGATCGGCACACACAACACGTCCTCTATTAAGAAGAACTTTAGGTGGAAGATGAGAAACTCATGAAAAAAAAAAAAACGAGAGGATCCAGAGACCTACGCGAAAGAGCAAACAAAAAAGTGCTCAAATGTAACAGGAGAATCGTTAAAAAAAATTCTTAGGAATCTCGCGTGACGCTGAAATACTTCGTACGAAAATTAATTGTTAAATGTAACGAAAGACCTGATACGCCAGGTATCGGTGCGGTCTATAGTCATACGTCATGATAAAATAACTAAAATAAAGGAAAGAGAGGGAGAGAGAGAGAGAGAGAGAGAGAGAGAGAGAGAGAGAGAGAGAGAGAGAGAGAGAGAGAGAGAGAGAGAGAGAGAGAGAGAGAGAGCGAGAGCGAGAGCGAGAGCGAGAGTTATGATATAAATAATTAAATGAAATAAAAAATAATAAAATATAATTAAATAAAGCCGCATTCGCAGTATTTATTATTATTATTATTAATAAAGACATATGTTCAGTTTTGAGTCTTAATCCGAGTAGTTGTCAGGAGAAAAACGATGAAGAACGTATCGCGTAGTTTCAGTAGTTACAACTCTTAGCATGAGGTTAATATCATACTAACACACGCGACATATACGGGGAGACAGGACGGAAGAAGAGAGTGCTGATCGGTTGGTTCTACCGGAGAGCGGGGATTACCCATCCCATTGCGATCAAGCAGCAGAGGAGGTTTGGGGAAGAGAAAGATAAATGGGCGACGAAGACATGTGGACAGTATCTATAAAATAATTATCAACTGAATCACTATATACCGATCGAAGATGTACGGACTAATAAACAATACGTTTATTTAATTGCGCGAGCGCGTAGTATAGAGCGGCGGAGGGAGGTCGCGGCCTGGCTGCCAGCGAATCGGAGAAGGAGCGAAAGAAAAAGAAAAAATATGCCATCCGAGAGAATAAATTAATTACGAAATTGTTATTGATCGACGCGCGCGAATAGAGGAAAGAGTGATGATGATGATGATGATGATGATGATGATGATGATGATGATGATGATGATGATGATGATGATGATGATGATGATGATGATGATGATGATGATGATAAGAGCAAAAGGAGAAAAGTAACGTTCGGTATGACAGAATAACGAGACGGTGTGTGCCGAATATCATAGATGCTTTATATTAAGGATGCTCTATGCAGGATGTAGGGAAACTGAGAGAGATGCAGGCCGCGCGCGGAGCAGAGGAAGTGGGAAAAAAAAAAAAAAAGAAACGTTCTTACTTAGATAAAAGCTAAATGAAGAATATAAAAAAAAAAAATTCCTTCTCTTAGTTTTTCATAGATTTAAAACGCCAGAGCGGGACAGCTCGCTATAAATCATTGATCCCCCCCCCCCCCCACAACGCGGAACGCCCTGTACAGCAGCGAATTACGGGATCTCTGTCAGTCAGCCGGCGAGCGCGCTGTCCGTGTTTTACGTGTGTGGTATGCGTGCGCGTGTATGTGCGTTATGCGTGTAGTGTCGAACAACACAACCGTGACTTAAAATGCCTGCCACGCGACTTTTTTTTCGGGCCGGGACGATCCGAGACTTCCTTCTCATCGATGCAATCTCGCAACCGAACACACGAATATGTCCTCCCTCCTCGTCTCCCTCGGGGATATTTCTCAATCGTCCCGCGTTTGCGTCGAACGCGTCGATTGCGCTGTTTATTGTTGGCGAGAAGCTTCGCAGAATGAAACACTACTCTGAACGAACTGAAATTTCTCTTAACGATAGATGATATCTCTGCTACAATTATGTATGAATATTCGTGCTTGAAAAAAAAAAAGATATGCGTCTTAGATAATAAAAACCAAAAAGATTGATGAGCAGGAAACATGCTGCTTTGCAAAAAGTAAAATTTTAAGACGTTACTCTCAGCTACTCGTTTATCGTTAAAAGAATTGTGGAGCAAGATTATTTTAAAGACGTTCGTAGCGATAATCGAACGTGGTAATCGTTCCATTTTCTTTGCAAATTAATAATATTTCTCTCCTTTCTGTATCGTGTGATAAGCATGCTTGATACATTTAAACAGTGACACATCGCTTTGCAAGGAGAATGAAGTGATGCCGGTTATATTGTTACGTATACAACGTAACGATACGTCAACGATACATCAATCAAATGAGGAAATTGTGTTCTCGTCGATAAAATGGTGGCGTATCGGTGCGCGATCGGTGAACGTAGGTCGATGAGCGGAAATGCGACACTCGCTCGGCGGCCCAGGCCCCCCCCCCCCCCAAAACTACCCTAAGTGTTCAATAATCGAGGTGTGTTCTCGAGGTGCCCTATACGCGCGTAAACGCGAGACGTTTCTTCCTTTGCCGGTTCCCTCCATTCGGTGCCGTCGCCTCGAAATCTCGCTGCGAGTGGACGCGCGAATGCGAATGCGGATGCGAATGCGAAAACAGGGGACGCGTGGTTTCCTCGACCTCTCACGACTTTTCTCTGTTACGCGCGTGAGAGTTTGCGCGAACCGTGCTCTGCTGTGCGACCGATCGGCCGAAAGCTCTGAAAAGACGACGAATAGAGGGAATGCTGCGTGTGTCGTGTGATATATGCAACAGGAGAATATGCGATAACGAAGCAGCGTTTCTCTCTCGAATCGGGGGGGGGGGGAGGGAGGGAGGGAGGGAGGGAGGGAGGGAGGGAGGGAGGGAGGAGGAGGATTCGTGGGGCTCACGAGAGAACAGAGGGTGACGCGCGAGTCCGTATGTCGGGAACTGGAATTGGCGACGTTTCCAAAACTATCCATCTCGTGCTCATCGATCAATGATATGCATCGCGCGAGGTCTATCGATTCGGACGTTATTCAACCACGGCGTTTCCAGGTCGATCGACGCCGATCCCGATTAATCTATCAATATTTCTCCCCCTCTGTCTGTTTTATAGATGGAACTGTAATTTAGAAAAAAAAACGAAAAAAAAAAAAAGAAAAAAAAAAGAAAAAAAGAAGCAAAGAAGAGCACAGCGAATAGCCGAACTTGGAGTTTGGAGTAGAGCTCGAGTTTACCTTTCCGTCGTAGAGGATCGATCGCTTCTGTCACAACGAAAATGCGGAGATTTTAAGACGTTTCGTGCGCGATTGTTATTTTCGATGAATCGCCGGTTTTCCAGAATAGATGCGCGTGAAAGTAAGTTCAGGATGAAGAGAGATGAAAGAGAAAGATGGAGAGAAAATGAGAAAGAACGAGCGAAAGAGAGGAGCATACCTGTGTGTATGTATGCGAGAAGAGAAAGGGACATGTGCGATGGATATCTTTGAAGCTACGGAGAACATCCGCAACGTTGTCGACAGGGTGTTCCGTGCCCGGGGGGCTGTAGGAGCCCAAAAAAAAAGCTTTGCCGTCGTGCGCAGTCTCTATTACTTTAGGCTAATATAATTTAATTATTATTAATAATATAATAGTAATAATAAATAAATAATAATAATGATAAATAATGATAATACATGTTACAATAAGGTATTATTAGATGTAATTATTATGTATGGTTTAGTTTAGATCGTGTTGTTGAAGAAAAAAAAAAACAAAGTACGTATAAGCGAACAAAAAATGAATGGGATGAAGGACAGAGTGGAAAAGGCGCGATGATAAAGGCGGAAGAGGAGGGGGAAAAAAAGAGAGGTTGAAAGACAAACGCACGCCAGGCGGGGAGAAAGTTTCGGTCTAAGACCAGACGATCCTTTTGCGGTGGACTGAGCAGGATGACGCCGCGCTTTACATGCTTATCCAAGCTTATTCATGGAGTGCAGGATGATGTTGAGCTTTCGTATATTTGCGTGCGTGATTTAGAGAGAAAGAGAGAGAGAGAGAGGGGGGGGAGCCAAAGAGAATCTTTCGGTCTCCATTCTAAAAAAGAAATTAGTCTTAAATCAAGACTATATGTTCTCACATACATATAAGAAAGAATATTATAATTTTAGAAAAATTTTAGTCTTGGTTTGATTATATTTGTATTGATGCAAGTATAGATATTCTCATATATAAGCAAGAATATTATAAGCATTATGTAGAAGATTTTTAGTCTTGAATCGAGCACAAAAATGATACTTGCATCAGTATAAATTTAATCAAATTAAGATTAAAATTTTTTAAGATTAATAATATATTCTTGCTTATATGTGAGAATATTTGTTTTGATTTAAGACTTATTTTTTTGTATCGTAAACGCGATTATCGCATTTGTTTCTCTCTTCTTTTTCACGCGTTTCCGAAAAAGAAAAAAAAAAGCGGCACGTAAATGCTTTCTGTGTAAGCTCCTTCGTTTCTCGAGGAAGCAGGAGCATCGTGATTCTCTCCGCGAACAAAATACATGTATACATACTTAACACATACACCTCCCACTCATCCAATCCACAAGAAATCGAAATTTCCGTTTTTCCGGGAAAACTCGGGAATTTTTCGCGTTTGTTGGAAAAATCGCCGTTGGACTTTGACGCCGCGCGCCTGCACAGCCCGCCGCATATCGCGTCGGAATCATTGAGAGATTAAAAAAAAAAACCTTAAAAAAAAAAGAGAAGAAAAAGGGAAGAAAGAAGGCGGACAACGTTTTATTAATATTGTACATATTTTAAATAATTGAAGACGAATAAACAGATATCGCGCGCGCGAACGATGGTGGCCCAGCCGCGAAAGGCGATCTCGTTGTTAGCGAGGGAAACGTTTTTCCGTCGTGGGTTCACCGATATTCTTTTGTCTCTTTTTTTTTTCTTGCGATTAAAATGCCGCGTGCTACACTATACTATATACACGCTATACACCGCGTGTAGAGAGAGACACCGGTTATATAGAGAGGTGCTCGGAAAAGACACTTTATTACACCGCTCCACCAGCTATCTTCTGATTGACGATCCCCCTTTTCGCAATTAATTAATTATTCGATAAGTTTTATTTTTTTTTTTACACACATACACATGTACACACACAATGTACACAAACACACACGTGGATTACATCGCAACCTGATACAACCCAAGTGTCATTACTTTTGATGTTAAATAAAAAATACATAATTAATAATGCAGCCTCCCATTTTCCTTATCTTTTCTCATCGTTTTTTGCAATCGTTGAATAAGTAAGAATGTGTCGCACTAGTTTTGCAATTATCGTAGAAACAATGACGCGATGAGCTCGCAGTTATTATCGTATTATTACTTTTATCATGTAATTATTATTATTATTATTGTTATTAATAGAGAAGAAGTATATTCAAATAAGTAGAAAATAATGATATTAACGAATTGTTCAAATTTACAGGCAGAAGCATTCTCAAGAATCTTTTTGCGACTTGTAAATGTGTAAAAAAAAAAAAAAACCTATGATGTAGATTATAATATGATGTTTAAATCTCGGTTCTCGATTTGCCTGAAGCGTTTATTTATAATCCTATATATTTTGCATAAGTCATAAATTTTGTTATAAATCTGTCAAAGTAATATATAATTTTATATATTTTATTGCAAATTTAAAATGTAGATGTCTATTTAAATATCGTGATATTCCTCATAATTTTATTCACTTTAAGAAAGTATACATGTGTATATATGTATATTATGTGTGTGTGTGTGTGTGTGTGTGTGTGTGTGTGTGTGTGTGTGTGTGTGTGTGTGTGTGTATGCATGTGTGTGAACAAATTTGGAGCGATTCCTACTTTAACGACTGAATGAAATTGTGAGACAACTTGAGTAAAGTATAAAAGATGGCGATCAATTTAATCGATGGTTTTTATCATTCATCGATTAATTTGAGTATTAATTGGTCGCCCGTAGATGGTAGTGCAATCGCGTTGCCGCTTGTTTGAAAAGTAACGTATGTCTGACGCTTGTGGAACATCGTAGAGTGTCTGACGCTTGGAAGCTTTTCCTCGAGTTTTTTTTACACTTAAAAAGATAAATATGGCTCCGGCAATCAAAGATAATATGAAAGGTATATTTAGGAAAGTGCAGTTTAATAAAACTGCCCATCCGGAGTACACGAAGAAGCTGACAAAATTATACGAGAGGGTGAGTCTAAGATGATTTTGGAAGAGCACCACTTTTGGAAGAGCTTGATTTAATATTTTTGTTACGAAACAGTCATAATTTCCTGAGTATAATGATTTTAATACAATTCAAAGTTTTTTTTTTTTTTTTTTTTTGACATTTCAAGTCGATATGTAATGATTTAGAATATTTTTGTATATATTTAATATAACTAACTATTTTGTTAAAATAAATGATTTATAATTTATTTATTTTTTAGACGGACTTGAATACATTCTGGGAACATTTTATTTGGCATCTAAAGGTTCTTCTTTCAACGCCGCAGCAACATCCATTTGTTTTAAACACATTAGAGTTTTGTGCAAAATTCTGTATGACATTTTATTCATCTTTAGAAAGTGAAAATGAAACTACAGAACCAATCTCTCCATTTCTTGGCAAATTATTCGATTTTCTTTTATCAAAGCACAATGCTAAGGATAAAGGAGTAAGATTTCGTATATGTCACTTTCTGAACATGCTTTTAAACTCTATGGGTGACAATGCTTTCATCGACGACAAATTGTGTGACCGAATTACAGTTAATATGATGGATCGATTATTGGACAAGTCTCCTAAAGTCAGAGCACAAGCTGTTTATGCTTTGTATAGATTACAGGATCCATCGGACGAACAATGCCCTGTAATAAAAATGTATCTCTTTCATATATCCAAAGATCCAAGTGCTACAGTTCGTAAAGCGGTTCTTGCTACTATGGGTAAAAATCAGAAAACCTTACAAGCTGCCTTGATGAGAACACGAGACATTGATGATTTGGTGCGCAAAGCAGCGTATGAATTTATCAGTAAAATCACAGTGCGTTCCTTGACTATTAAACAAAGAGAACGTTTGTTGAAGGATGGTCTTAAAGATAGATCTGAGATTGTCAGAACATGCATAAATAATGTTTTGTTACCAACATGGCTGAGATATTTCAAGGGAGAGTTTATAAATCTGATTCATGCACTGGATATTGGAATGGACACAGAAACTGCAACTTCAGCTTTAGAAGTACTATTCAAGTAAGTTTTTTTAAGAAAACAAAGTTCTGATAAAATAAAATCTTATTAAATATTATTTTTATATAGAAATGCTGATTTAAAAAATTTATTGGAGCAAGTGCCAATAGATAAAAATACAAAATTGATCCCACTGACAAGTTTAACAAATGAAAATGTTTTTTATTGGAAGTGTGTAATACAACATCTTCAGCGTCTTTCTTATATCGAAGGGTTAGAATTAATAATTCCAGAATTGTCGGAATTTTGTAAATATATATATGATTTCATCACTTTAATATCTTCTCAATTATATGAGACATGGGAAAAAGAGAATCATAACTTTATTTTACTACAACTTTTTGAAATATCTACAATGTATGACCTCTCAGACGAGGTAGGCAGAAAAAATCTGAACAATGTGATAATAGACAGTTTAATAAGTGATCATTATTCTGCTAAAATAATTGAGTGTACAGTGAATCATTTAACGAAAGTGATACCAGATGCCAACAATATGCTAAATGCTATTGCTAATGTTATCAGCGAGATTAGGCTACCTTTGGAAAAAATCACAGATACTCAGCAAATTACTGCAGAGCAGCAGCATGAGAACAACATGAAAGTATGCCTATTAAAATGCAATATAATGTTGAATCAATATTATGTATTTATAAATTCTTTTCTTTTTTTCAAATTTAATTCTAGAAAACAAGATTAAAAGTTGAAGTGTTAGAGCTCGAAGAGGAGTTATATGAAGCGATCAAGGAACAAAAGTTTTTACAAGCTGATAATCTTAAAGAAAGGATCAATGTTTTGAAAGAGGAGATAAATCGTTTATTTAAAGTACCCGAAGCTGTAAGAATCGAGGATAATATGAGGGAAGAGAAGACTGATACCACAACTATGATGAAATGCCTTAATATCTTATGCGTCGCGATGCAATCTATTCGCACGTTAACGCCTGTACTTAGAGGTTTATTGGATTTTGTTTTAAGTAGCCTTGATGTAAGTGTACACTTACTTCATTATATAACATTATATATAACAAGAACTTTTAATATGGTAGTTTATTATAAAAGAATAAAACACTCATCATAGTTTAATCTAATTTATAATTTCAGCATCCTGATGATAGCGTACATGTATTAGCACTAAAGACATTAGGTGTCTATTGCATCTTGGATAAAGAATTGGCCAAGAAACACATAATGATATTTTTTTATCAATTTTCTCTTGAACAAGACGATCAAGAGATATGGATAACTTCCTTGAAGGTAATATTTGATCTCTTACTCATGTATGGGTTAAGATATTTTGATATTTTGCAATCTCCGGAAGAGAATTCTGTGCAAAATAGATCTGAAAAAACTCGTTCACTTTACACACATAATGATAGTGATACTTCTCTTGATAAACGAGATGAAATGGAGGAAGGCTCTTGTAATCTCATTAAAATCTTAACAGACTTATTAAACAATAAGGTAAATAACAATTTTTAAATTGAATATTAAAATTGAATAAGATGTCTATTTATCTGTCTAATTATATATGATAATTTGCAGAATCAGGATTTGCGTACTATCACAGGGGAAGGATTTTGCAAATTGTTACTCAATCAACGGATCAATAGTAGTAGTCTGATATCGCGCCTAATAATTATGTGCTACAATCCGGTCAATAATGACGACGTTTATCTTCGTCAATGTTTAAGTGCTTTTTTTGATTCCTTTATAATACATGTACCTGATGCTCTAGAAATGCTCGAAAACGCATACTTTCCGACATTGCGAGTTCTTTGTGACGCACCAGACATTAGTCCCCTTCGGGAAATTGATGCCTTTCATGTATCCAGATTCATATTGAGTTTAACTGGACGAGGGTGCCAAAAGGCTAGCAGACAAACATTTTATACGCATAACAATCTTGCTTTTGCTATATTGGCAGAGATCTTAAATCCAGAGAGCAAGATAGATCAAGAAATTCTTATTAGATCTTTGACAAATTTATGCATTCAAATCGAGGATGATACGTCAAAACAAAATCTGCAGAAAGCCATTAAGAAAGTTACAAAAATAGTATGTCAATTTTGTTTATATTTCTGCGTCAAATCTTTCATATAGTTTAGCGATTGAATTATTAATCATTGAATTATTTATAATTTGAGTATATTTTAATAGGTGTGTATTAATTATGCTTTAATACTTGACAGGTAATGGAATATGATAAACGACTGCTTAAATATATTAAACAATTCAAACAAAAATTGGAAGGGATAGAGATAAATGTTGAGGAAAATGAAAAAAGTGATAGCGAAAAATCACTATAATCAAGAGTAAAACATTTATAATTATTTGGTAATGTATGTACATATATAGATTAGAAAATTTTTATTTTTTAAAATAAAAATTAAAAATAATACAAATTCCTAATTTTTTTTAATACAGAGGAGAAAGGAGAGTACTGTTCCTTAATATTAAATAAATGGTTAAATTATATATATAAATAAATGATTTCTTATTAAATTCTGTCTAGAAATTATCTGATTTTTAAAAAGTTGACAAAGTAAATGAAGAAAAGATATAATGGAATTATATAATAATATAATTTTATTTATTTAAATATCTTAGGCTATACAATTTCTAAAATTGTAAATAAAATGCAAAATATTTGCGTTCTATTGTGTAAATAATGAATTTATAATTCTGTCGCGAATTTAATCATGTGACCGGAACTGACCGGAAACTAAGTTCTCCACGAGAAGAAACAGTCGATATTTGATTTTATTTCTACCAAGAGATATGACAAGAGTTATTAAATCGTAATTTGACTCAACAGAAATATCCATGCCCTAACATAACGTTTAATGTAAGTAATAGTCAACAAGTTCATCATATGTTGTACATTAACATTTTTTAAAAAAGTGTAATAATAATTGTTGATAAAAAAAATATCTCGAATAATTATGAAATAGTTTTTTTTTTTTTAATATTGAGTGTCGGAAGTACCTAGAGATTAATGTTTACGTGAGCGTTTTAGTATATTTTTCATATTGCGCCAGATTATGAAATTTTTAATTTTACGTAATGTCGCGTCAATACATCGTGGTCTTTACATCGACGTACTGAATTTCGGTCAATCGCTTATAAATATATAAAATTCGCACAGCAATGCTGCGTAAAAACTGACACAGTTCGCTTAGTGACTCCTCCTGTTGGCGTGTTCGCGAGTATCAAGGCCACATACGGGTAATTCAGTATTTTTAATTGCATCGAATCTCAGTTTGGAATTATTTCCTCATGCAGATGATTCCTGGACATTTGTAAGCTTTTTATTTTCGAAATCGTCGTGATCGATATCGGTATCACGAATTGCATATCACGATTATGTTAATAGCGCGTAAAATACAGATGAAAGATTGTTTATTCATTTCGCGGAAATTGGATATTCATTGATGAAAGGTTTTTATATGTATATTTACATGTATGTATTATATATATATTATGTATTATTAATGATGAATAATATTTTGTAATTTTAAAAATATAATAAAATGAACATTAGTACAAAATATTTATGTGTTGTAAATATATCTTCTCTTCTATCTATTCTCTATTTACCTATCATCTATATTTTCTATCCATCTATTTTATTCTATCTCATTCTTATACACCAAATTAAGAAAAATTCTAAGAATAACAATTTATACAATTTCAAGTTTGAAAATGATAATGCCAAAATCTAAGCTTATGAAATTTTACTTCCGAATTTTTTATATTTTCAAATTGTGAAAATTAAAAATCCGAAAAATCGGTGAGGTATCGAAGAGACATAGTGGCAAGGACCATTTATGATTTCAAAAATTTTTCAAGAAATTCAAGATATGCAATTCCAAATTTTTATAATTTGAAATTTGCTATATCGAACTATGAAACTAAAAATCTCTTTAATAACGACAAAATATTAGATTAATATGAATTAATATGAATTTTTGAATATTAATAAATTAATAGATTAATTAAATATTAATTAGAAAGAAGATGAAACAAATTATTATTATTATCTGTATATAAAATATCAAAATTTACTTTGTAAAATTTTTTCGAAAATATCGAATCCATCTAATTGATTTTTGTAATTGTTTTCATGTCCTGATATATTTCTCGGGTGCCTTACCGAACATTAAACAAGAATAAAATGACACATGGGAGCATTGGGGGAATTCAAATACATCCCTGTAATAAACGTCGTAGAATTCAAGTTCAGAGTTCGAGATTGGGTGCTTTCCATTTAGTGACTCAAGTCGGCACAAGTACCGTTCTATCTTTCTTGGCTTTCAATGATTAACAAGGACAAAATGACACTTGCGTCGACTTGTGTCACTAAATGGAAAGCACCGATAGTGGATCTTGGAGTTATCTATACGTACCTGGTTGCATTTGATCTATCCGACATCAGAGTGCGGTGCAGTCGTGTCTTCAACATGGCGGGCGTGTTGTTCGAGGATATTTTCAACGTGAAGGACATTGATCCAGAAGGCAAGAAATTTGACAGGGGTGAGTCCACGTCAGAGTTTACGTTTCGACGCATTCGCGCCTTGTCTTGTCGTGGCGATGCCATTTCCATTGCCCTATTTCCATTGTCAAATCGCCAGCGTCTCGTGAGCCGTTGCTCGTCGACCTTGCCGATAGCGCCGGCACGAGCGAGCACATGGTGTGACAGCTGAGCGCTCTTGAACTCTTTGATCTCGCGATGAAATGAATTTTTCCTTCGTTTCCTTCGCTGTTGTGACGGTCGCGACTGACGGCTGGAACAACATCGGGGAAAAGGATTTCGCGCGCAATGCTGATCTCGCTCAGGCTCGTCGATCGACTCGATTGATCGTATCGATTGTATCTCTGGCGGGTTATTCAAATGTTGACAATAGCGATTACTAAAGGCGTACGTACCACGGGGGAAATATTAGGAACAGAGATAAATATTCAATTTGGAAAATAAAAATTAGGAATGGGGATTAAACGTACATAATACATAATACATAAGTAAATATACGTATATATATATATATATATATATATATATATATATATATATAGAGCTATATCTTATATTTACTTGTATTATGTTATGTTTAATCTTTATTTCTAATTTTTATTTTTTAAATTTAATACTTATTCCCCTCTCTAATATTCTTCCTTGTGCGCAGAGCTTAAGAGGAGAAACTGTTGACTAGTAAGATAAGATCAAAATTTTATTCTTTTTTTTCTTTTTATTTCTCTTTCTCTTTTTGCAATACGTATGAATTATTTTTGCAATACGTATATGAATTATTTTTGCCAAAACTTTTCAAAGTTCTTTACGATTGTAAGGAATTGTATTTTGTATTTTGTAATTCCAAAAAATTCGATCTTGATTTCGTAAACAAAAAAATTTGCTGTTTCTCAAGGATCGGCAGAAATGACGAGTCAACTGTAATAAGATTATCTATTTCTTATCTATGAATAATCTACACAGATACTTGTTTGAGTGCAACGATATTTCATCTCGTAGAAGTAATATTTTGATATGAATTTTTTTTTTTGTATGTGTTATAAAGCTATGAATCTTGCCTCAATTTCTGCTTCAATCAAAACATTGCTAGATTTTGCAATTTAATTCTTAAATAATTATGTTATTTAAGATAATTAATAATTAATAATTAAATTGTTATCGGTTTGCTAGTAATTAATTATAAAGTTAAAAGTTAACTAATAAAGTTAAAAAATTAATAATTTTTAACTTAATTTAATTAATTTTAAATGAATTAATTTATACCTTTAATTTATATTTAAAATACATAAGTTTTAACTTGTTAACTTTTTTCCCAAATTAATTTTTTTTTATGTAGACGAAAAAATTGCAAAAGGAAAAACGTATTCCCATATAAAAAAAATAACGATATTTTTTTGTCATTTCGTACAAACTTAATTTATAAGCTATTAAAATTTATTTAATGATCTCTGTTGTAAATGTTTTGTTTTTTAGAATATTTTAAAATATTATAAAATTAAACATTTTAATTTAATATAAATAATGCCTTTTAAAATTAACTTTTAACTTAATTTAATTTTAACTGAGTTAATTTTTGTTGATTTTTTTAACGTATTTAAATTAATTTTATCAGTCATTAACTTTAACTTAATTAGTTAAAGAATAATATTAACTTATTCAACTCTGATAAATGATTATTTATTTCTTATCTAGAGTGCAGATACATAAGTAATCATATTTCACTTCATACAAGAATATTTTGTCACGAGATTTTTTTTTACGTATTTATTATAAAGCCGATTTATTATAGAGCCGAATTTTGAATCTTAAAAAGAACCGCAATTTGGCTCTTAAAAATTTATAAAAGTATCAGCACCTTATTGCACTAATAGTGCAAATCTAATAACATATTAAAACGAAGTATTTATTCTTGCTTTTTTTTTTTTAAATCGCTCTGTAGCAACCTGCAGATGATTATTCCGATTATGAATATCGTAATTACATTGCAAATTTCTTAATATTTTAGCCGTACAGGTGAACGAGAATTTATCTAAGAGACAGAGATTTCCATAGTCTTTTTTGTCGACTTTTAAAGATGTATGTTAGAAATTCAAAGATCACTATTTTGTTAATATGCTCATTAATACATTTTGTTTATATATATGAATTTTTAAGCCAATTTACCGTACTGAACTATTTTTGAGAAAATCCATTTCTGAAAAAGGCAAATTAAGTTGACATTCGAATCTTTCGAAACTTATTTACTCTTTTCCGTGTTCTCTCATTGCGCTTCGTGAGCAGCTGTAATGACAATGACGCAGATCACTTAACAATTGTGTGTATTATGTGTATCAAAAAGTTAATAGTGTGATAATATTATATTAAGGCTATACTGACGTTAACATTCTAACATTGACAATACCTTGAAAATTTAATAAATTGTTTCTATTTATTATCTGAACACATATCTAAAACCTCGATCGATTCTCTAACTGGTTCATGAATTATTTATGAATTTTTAATTTTGCATAAGTTCTTATGGAATAACAGCATGTTTCCATAATTCTTATATCAATGAAATTATAAAAAAACAACAAAAGCAATATTCTGAAACTTTGTAAAATAAATAAAATACTGAGCAATATTTCTATAATAAAATACTGAGCAACGTCTAAAAAAAAAAAAATATTAATTCACATTAATATTGATTCAATCTGTTATTGAGATTAATGATGAAGCAGCGCAAAATTCCGACAAATATGTCAATTACATTTGTTTACTTATATCTTATGTGTTTTTAAGTATCATTTAATATTTTATATACATTAAATATTATCAATATGCCACGTTTTTTCGTTTCCTACAGTTGATTACAGGTAAAATTCATGTCTAAAAGTTTTTTTTCCGACGATTATAAAAATTGCAAAATATACAAATATACTCAACTGTAGTGTCACATATTATATTAATTACCATTATTTAAGTCCTTTACACGATATTAGTATGTATGGTGCATATCTTAACTTATAAAGTTATTTTCTATTTAGTGACACAAGTCGATACAAGTATCATTTTGTCTTTGTTAAATATTGAATATTAAGAAAGATAGAATGATACTTGTGTCGATTTATGTCACTAAATGGAAAGCATCCATTGACATAGAATTTCATTAATTTCAAATTGAAGTAACTTTTGTCTGGGACCATATAACCAGAACATCTTTAATTTCTGCTCCTTTAAAAAGAATATGGAACATTTAATTATTATAAAATATACATATTCGTGTCCATGTTCATGTCCAAAACAGTGTATGCGTTGGCCCTTTATCTATTACAATATCTCTTATATTACAAGAATATGAAAAAAAAAGATATTAATGTAAACTAAAATTTTCAATGGACAAGTAGATTATAAATTTCTTATAGTTCATCACCATATAGTTCACCATATAAGTTTAAGAAAGTATTGATTTTAAATATTTGAATTTGGAAGAATGTCAATTCTATTTGAATCCATATTTTGAAATTTGACTTCAACGCACAACATCGAATAAACCGTGCATAATATGAATAAAAATATATAATAAAAAATCATACATTTTAAAATCACAAATCAATATGGCGATTATAAGCCAAGGTGCCTAAGCTCATAATTTCATGTTATTAAATTTCAATCGTAATATTTGGTTTTAGTAATAATTTAATTTTTCTTTTAAGAAAGCAATGTTAATACTTATTACTATTATTTATAATATAAATGTAAAAGTTACAGAATGTCTCTAATTTTGCCAATAAAAAATTATCCAAAGTACAAATTTTATATTATAGATTTTATTTTATAGATCATTTTATAGGTTGGGATAATAAAATTAAAAGAACTTCTTTGCCATGTTCTATAAATTCTTTTCTTTATTAATTTATTAATTTATTTAAAACTGAATATTAAAATAAATATTAGATATAATATTTGCATTTTATTCTGTAATTTAATAATGATCATTTTTATTATTTTAATATTATTTTAACATTTTTATTATTTTATTATTTTAACTTATTATTTAAACTTTCTCGAGTGGAAATGGTCACTTAATTAGTAAAATGCTATCATACATTTTTAAAACGACTATTGTTGTAAGAATTTCAATTTTAATTGAAATAAACATATACATTTATCGTTGATTATTTAATTTTTATAATCCGGTTTTATAATCACGGTTTTTTTCTTCTGGAAGAAATTTGTAAATTCACGTTTGTGTATATCAAGTATCGATATCTCTCTATTCGTCTCGAAGGACTACACGGATCTAATAATCGCGGCTTTTTCCATTCTGCGTTTTTACTCGCTCATGCAGCACGAGAGAGTGGAATTTGCAGAGCGACGTAGATCGGAGGAGGCGACCATGACCGAATTCTCCGCCGAAATATTGGATCTTCGCTGTGTATACCTCGTCCCATCAACCTTGTCGCATAACATTATCGATATATTAAATTGCTCTCTTTTTAAAAAATGTATATTTAGAATGATAGAACTTGGTAGAATTCGCCAACCGAGAAAAACTAGTTTAGTTCATAATACAAGATTCAAATATTCGTTATATTAATTGTTTTTGAAATGTTGGATGTTGTATGACATTTTTGAATCATTAATTAAAAAAAAAAATTTTGCATGTAGCTGCAGTACAATGTTTGGCATGTTTCTGTTTTACTGATTATTTTTTTCTTCAAATGTCTCATTTTACAAATACTAGAAAAGAAATAAAAGCACGTCTTTTTGACCGAAGTAGACTTCTTTGTTAACGTAATATAAATGACCGTTAATTATGCTGTAATATAAAAATTATAAGAATGTATCATAAATAAAGTTACGATAATCGAGAAATTAAGGAAGGTTGACGTATTGTAATTTTAGATTAGTTTAGATAATCCAAATTGTGTGCGAAAGATTTCAAATCTCTTTTTCTCTCGCCCCTAAAATCTAACAATTATTTCTTTATAGAGAAGTATGTCGTACATATACATATATCATGTAATTCTAAATGTATATTACAGACAAAACTATAATACTATAATATTACAAATCGAAGATTGCTGTTTCCGATTTAGATAACCCAGATTGTTGGCGACAGGTCCATTCGTGTAGTCCAGGATGCTCTTCCTCCTATCATCTCTCTCTCTCTCTCTCTCTCTCTCTCTCTCTCTCTCTCTCTCCCCCTCCCCCTCCCTCCCTCTCTCCCTCCCTCTCCCGCGTCATCTTTCATCCGACATTCGATAAAATACGCTATTACCACACACGGCGTATATCGATCAGTGAGTGCTCCTCTCCGCGTACGATTGTAAATTCCAAGTCGATAATTGGGTAGTGCCCATCGCTGGCTGACGAGCGAGCGTCGGAAAACGAGAATGTCGAGAACAAGGGAGAAGAGGGTAAGAGAGCGGGAGATCGCTTCTCTGTCTTTCTTCCTCTTCCTCTTCCCTCCGACTGTTTCTCTTTCGAAAGAGAGGGATGGAACCGGGTGCTCGCTTATGACCGGTCGATGCAGCGAGGATGCCCGCAGCAGCAGCAGCAGCAGCAGCAGCAGCAGCAGCGGCGGCGGCGGCGGCAGCGGCAGCGCCGAGCAACACGGCGCTCACATAATATGACGCGACTGCGTTGCTGGGCTGAGGAGAGAGAGAGAAAGAGCGAGTGAGAGAAAAGAGGCAGCGAGGATGGCGAATCGGCGTTACGCAGAGAGCTGTGGAGCAGCCGGGACGCACAAGGCGCTCTGGTGGGGGTTGACACGGTCAAGGTCAGCCTCGGTTCTAAGGTCGCGGAGGGATGTCATCTCAGAAGGGAGTGCCTGGATATACTCCGTCTCTTTTCTTCGTTTGCTCCTTCCCTTTCGTCAGTTTTTTTTCTTCTCTTGTTCCTCTGCGTTTTTGGCCTTGCAACTTTCGGATCGAGTCGTAAAGTGAGGATGAGCGTTCTCCGTCTTGTTTTTTTTTTTTTTTTTTTTTTCTCTTTTACGCTCGTGTGCATGTCAGCTTGGACTCGTCCACCGGCTGATGGAAGAGCCGTCCTTATTTCTTCATCTTACGAACTTTCCTCGCCTGGCCGGCGCGAGAACGCGCAAAATTCCATTTCGCGATTATAGAAATGGGACGCGAAAGGGTTAGGTTTTTTCGCGCACGGAATTAAATTAAACAAATATAAAAAGAAGAGAATAATATTACGACCTAAGATGCGGCCTAAGATACGTTAGTTTTTAAAATGGTTATTAAATTTCATTGCTTTGGAGAAGAGGCTAGAAGAAGAAATCAGATCTTACTTGTACTACATGTGTCTATCTTTTTCGCTTTTTTTGATCTAAGTGCAGGATGTTTATTATCTAATAAAATCTGGGAAATCTGAAATTTTTAGAGAATTCGCTTGTCTTAAAAAATTGGAGAAGTCTCAAAGAATTTTATTGAAAATCAGGAAATTTTTTGAAGTTGCTTTTTCTAATATTTTATTTTAATGTTTTAATCGGGAATTTGCGGA
Organism: Pogonomyrmex barbatus; assembly: GCF_055798465.1. NCBI lineage: Eukaryota > Metazoa > Arthropoda > Insecta > Hymenoptera > Formicidae > Pogonomyrmex > Pogonomyrmex barbatus. The sequence goes on from NW_028297193.1 coordinate 6,643,786, forward strand.
TTGAATTAACAATCACAATGGACTTATCCATTTGAAACATCAGAGGATTTGATTTCACGATTAATTCAATATTCAGTATTAAAGACAACGATTTTGTGTTAAGTGCAATTTTGTTTAATGAAAACGGATATTTATTTTAAGTTTTATAAAATATTTATATTAACCGATATTTATTTTAATAATTTTAAATTTTGTGTTAGTTATGCATTATATAATTTTTGTTAGTATATTTTAAAGATAAGATTTTAAAAATATTTTTATGCAATATAGAATATTTATTTTTTAGAGTCTTTAATTTTTTTCAAAATTTTTCAAATTTGATTATTGAAACTCGAGTAATTTTTTTATTTTGTGAATAAAAATACTAAGGATTTTGCACAATAAATATATATTTATTTACAAGATTAAAAATATTTTTTAGTTTACTTGGAATTTTTAACAAATTACCTTGAAAATTAAAGAATTCTCAGGGAATTCTTTTTAGAATTTGAGCAAATACTTTAAAGTGATCATTACAACTAAACAGAGTTATTCAGAGATTCCTGCATATATTCTTTACTGGTTTTATTTTATTTATTAGTTGAGCAAATGATCAAATATCTTATGAGAATCGAGAAGTGAAATTAGATCAATTATTAATGTGATAATAATAGCGTGATTAAAAATAGTATTATTGCGAATTTGCGGAAAAAAATAATCGGAGTATAATCACGAAAATAATATTGAGAATAAAGTTTTATTAGGTATTGTATACGTGTGTATTGTGTACACTGCAGAGATAACTCCCTTGTGTATTTAATGTGTAACGATAAACCGTACCGCTATGGTGGAAATTCAGCCACTAATTATTTAGTGGTACTTACGTTTAATTGGATCGTTAAAGAAACTATTAGACGCACAGTTAATTCGTCCCGGCGCGGTTCGAAGCATGCTCAAAATGGAAGATACGCCTATTGTTCATGTATATTGCAATATTTCAATATTTGTGATATATCGCCTATAAAAATCATCATATTTAAAGAAATTGAAGAAGAATATGTATTATTTAATATACTCTATATTTGTGATATGTCGCTCTTAAAAATAATCAAATTTAGGGAAATTGAAGAAGAATTATGTATTATTTAATATACTCAACTATGATTCTAAGATTCATAGCTCTTTGCGCACATATTTTCTACAATTATGCGAAAACAATGCTAAATGCAGTGTTATATTACATTGTATTATAATAACATACGTGCTTATATCAAAAATTGCATTTATATACGTGAAAAATCAATTCTTTATTTTAACGACAGGAAAGTTAAAATCTCTACTCTTGACTATCCAGAATGCACATATTAATTATCTATTAATTATCTTCCATTATTTAATAATTAAATAATCTTACCAAATCATCCAGAAATTTCGTCACTCCATTTTATATCCTGCATCGTACATTTCATTTTTCGTAAAGATTTGACTTTTTTAATTCTTCATTTCGCATAATACATTTTAATAATGTCCGCGACAAAATAACGCGAACTTAATAATTATATACATATTTCCACAGCCGATGTACTCAAAGAGGTTAATATTTGCTCGCGGATATGGCAGACTCCAGCTATTATTACGCAATTGCACTGCTAGCAAATGTAAATGTATAACGTATACAAAGATAGAATAAAATAACATATAACAATGAAATATCTTAGGTATACATTTCCGTTCGTAAATACTTTCTGTAATTTTAATAATTTAATATAATATAATATAATTAAAACAAATTATTTATTTGATATTTGATATTACTTCAATATATTGAAAAGTAAATAAATAGAAAATTGTAAATCTTATAAGCGTGTATTTCCAAAATCACAATTGCGATGATCTTTGTGTCATTCGCAGAATTTAGTTACATATCGCTTTGTGCACGTACGTAATAAATTTCTGGGTCTAAAAATAACGTCGAGGAACGTACTCGCCGACGGCAAACGTTTCTTGGAGAGAACAAGGAAATTATTATCGTCTATCGACAACTTGAGTTTCCTCAATAAATTATTCCAATCATCTTAACGAATGAAAATGAAAAAGGATGATTTAACGTAAAGATCATTTTATACAATGAATATTTTAGTTTAATATTTGCTATTTGCATTTAATAAAATTGTTACTAAAATTACTTAAATTTGGCTGTTTTAATTTGTAACTTTTATATCTTTTAATTAATAAAATAAATTAATAAAATAATCTGTTTTATTATGACGTATCACTTTGACCAACTATGAATATATCGTGATTGATGACGTTTTTATTTTCATTGCATGAAAGTCAAATTGTGTAACAGAATCACTTCCTAAGAAAGATCGACTTTTCATGAATATAATGATAACTTCATAACCTCATAACTTTTCATATTGCGGATATAATATTTATTCATTTTCAACTATTTTAATACATATGTTTATACGCACTTCTTACACATTAAGTAGATAGATAAATATTAAGAATATTCTTTTTGTCTCGTTTCTTTTCGCTTCTCTCTGATTTGAATATCGAGAAGAAAAAAAGAACGTATGTATTTCGCATACATACCTGCTGTTTATTCCCGTTCGCGCGTTCTTCATTTCATTCGACTCGTTCTTCCATTCCTGGGTTTTCTTTACTCCTCGTCCCGACGACAACGTAAGTGGGTCACGGTGATGGGAAAAACGGATGGGAGAAAGGGAAACGTGTGCCGAAGACGAAGGCTCTGTTCTTCGTTTGTCCGGCGATTAGCTCGGTATCGTTTATCAGATTAAACGGATTTTAATGCTTCCCATTGTCCGATGTATGTCTCAAGAGTTCTTTTCTTTTCCTTCATCTATCTGCACCTGAGACTTTGTTATGCATCAGAATATCTGGGATGTACCATCTCCCCGAATATTTATAACATTTCACATTTGACTTAGAAAATAGATAAATAACGCTGCTTAAATTTAATTTTAAATCATGTTTTCTTGGCGATAAATTTCCGTTAATTGTAAAAATTTTAACAAAAGATTTTTTTGTCTATATTGTATTTTTTTATTTAATTGTATTAATACAATTTCATTAAGTTTCTGTCAAAATGTTAAGTTACAGAGTATCCATTTAAATTTGAAAAAAATTCTCTGATTTTCAAGGCAATTTGTTAAAAATTAGGTAAAATGAAAGTATTTTAAGTATATCTTTATTTTGCACACTAAATAAATATATATTTGTTGCAAAATTCTTGATATTTCCCATTGATAAAAGTTCATAAATCATAAAATAAAATTAAGACTTATTCGAGTTTCAATAAATTTGAAAAATTTTGAAAGAAACTGTAAGGATTTTAAAAAATAAATATTTTATATTACATAAAATTTTCAAACTTTATTTTTAAAAGCTACAAACAAAAAAATTATATAATGCATAACCGATACAAAATTCAACTTTTATAAAGCTGTTAAAATAAATATTCATCTTTATTAAGCGAAATTGCGCCCAACATGAAATTGTTATCTTCAATATTAGGATTAATCATAAAATCAGTATGCTCTGACGAATGCATGTTCTGAGATGATTCTAGACAGGTTTATTGTTATCGTTGATAATTTAAGTTAATTATTTTATAATCAGTAAACTCCTGATTATAATGCAAAGATAAAATATTACGAAAAGCAATTTCAAAAAAGTTCCTTAGTTTTCAATAAAATTTTTTGAGAATCCTAATTTCTTTCATAAATAAATTTCAGGTTTTTCAAATAGTAAGTTTTTACAGATAGTACAGACGCTCTGAAATTAAATAAATTGGTAACATTAGGTAATTGTTTCAGCAGATTAATTTGTGAAGAAACATTTCATTTGAAATGAGAAATATTAATACCTCGACATTTTCACCAAATGAAACGTAGGAGTTGAAATTTTTCATCGTTAAAGGTCAATAAATTTAAATAGAGATGAAAGCTTGGCGCATAATCCAAAGTATGATGCTGTAGAAGCAAATGGCTAACATGAGCTGTATCGCTTAGTTGGACTTATGCTACGTATCTTATTGATCGAGACGCTTATGCTTTTATGTAACTTTGCGCGCGCGATCGGCTTAACGAGATCGGACTCGATGGCGAGTCGAATCGATGCCGTTATCGAAGTAACGGCATGAAACGAGGCGGTAACCGTATGGAGATTGGCCGAACGTTTATGCATGATAAAGTGCAACACGCCGCGGTTAGGATCGCGGGGTCGTTATTATGCTAAGAGACTACGCTATTATATCTGAAAATCCGAATACATTACTCACCGACGACGTCAGAGATACAATTTCTCTTGCCAACGTCTGATTTGAGTACTGATATAAAATTCTACTTATTTTATTAGGGTCGCGATTACTGTGCGCGCGGGCACCGATAGGATGATCAGATATACCACTTTGAATTGTCACTTCTGTTTCAGAGGTAATTTTCAGCAGCTGATTTCATGCGATTGTCACGAATATTCTTCGAGCGAAGATGTGCTCGCGTGGCTTCGAATGAACCAGGTTATTGAAATTTTTCAGAGTCATACCTAGTTCGTAGCTTACAATCTCTGGGTATTTTGTATCTGACCAATTTTTATTTCTGGAATCTATTCACGGAATTTCGAAGGTAATTAAGTTGTAACTAAACTTTACTTTTTTTCAAAATAGAATACAATCGGTCTAGAAAGTTGAAAGTATGTTCACGAATTTAAAAAAATTTTTTTAAATAAATGAAAAACGAGATACCATACCAATTGTAGGAAAAAATATCTTTAGATTACATTATAAGAGTTTAGTAAGCTCTATTGCATCAGGACAAAAAGGGTAGATTCGTGGCAGAACCTTCGCAGCATCACCGTGATCGCACCGAACGGCGTGCGCGAACCAATTTTTTTCACCGTAGCCTTCACACAGCAGCAGCAACAGCAGCAGCAGCAGGAGCAGGAGCAACGGTGGTGGTCGCGGTGACGGCAACGGCGGCGTGAAGTGAGCGGCGGGTGTGTATGAGAGTAGGTAAATGTGCGGAATCGCGATTGGTTACGGCGGCGCCGTTCGACCAATCAGCGCGCGCGGCCGCGAGCTTCGCGCGCACGGAGCCGGCACCGCGGTCGAGGCCGACTTCGTCAGTGTCGAGGTAACTTGCGAATCGGAGAAAAAAAAACTGACCGATAGATTCGTACGATCGAGCGCGACGCGGCTGTCGGACGGAGGAAATGCGACACACGCTATTTCGTAACGACGAGAGAGTAGACGGAATACTCGACGAGAGAGAGAGCGCGCGCGCGCCAAATGAGACAAGGAGGTGAAGTTCGCAAGATGATAGCGATGAATGGAAGAGAGAGAGAGGAGAGAGAGCGCGTGATGTGGAGGCCGCGCTCGCGGATCGGTGAGTAGGACGGAAGAGGGGTACGGTGCGGCGGGGGGGGAAGGAGGGAGAGTACCCGGCTGCCTCCAGTTTGGCGTTCGGTGTTGCTAGGCGCGAGGGCCACTGTCAGTGCCAAGGCGGCAGCCGGCAATCTTCTCTCGACCGCGAGGATCAAGCCAACATTTTTCCTCCTTTCTCGCATCGAATTCGGCGAGTGTCGTCCATTGTCCCCTTTGCGGTTTTCTTTCCTTCCATCTCACGTTTAGTTCCCGATGCACTTCGGGAACGTTCCTCGCGCGCGCAAGCGAATGAGCGAGCGGCGCCTTGTCCAATTCGCCGGTATGGCCTCTCCTCTTCGTCCGCCGCCCGGTTACGTCCGCGTGCGTGTGTGCGTGCGAAAAAGAACGAAACGTGGAGAGACACACGAATCACGGGATCATGTCTTGCGCCGGATATACGCGCGTCTCGTTTGTTAACGATCGATGTGATGGTCCTTGATTTATGCAGTGAGTATCTCATCTACCTTTTTTTTTTTATCATTGGTTCCTACAATATGGTAATTTCAAATAGATGCCGGTCATTTGCATCCCACATAAATGTACCGAAGCGGGAACTTTTATTTTGTTACAACCGATATTTGCGATAATTGCCCCAAAAGAATTGCTTTTCCTGGCGCATTGATCATATACTTTATTTTTATATAAAGTATGTGATAATTGTTCCGTAACGTTATGTATGAGCGTTTTCTGCTTAATCCCTGATTAATAATTAAAAAGATACTTTGCATGTGGTAAAATTATAACTCATTCTACATTAATCAAATGAAAAAATGAAAATGTCCTGCATTAATTTTACAAATATTCGCATTTGTCATGAACCAGACGTTAAAGATATAAAAATAATAAAAAAAAAGTGAGCAAGTATTCTCATTAACAATGACACGATGAAATATGGAGAGTGTCAAGTTATGATGGATTTGGTAATGCATTGCGTGTGGTGTCGCAGTTGGCATCCTATATAAAAGACTTTAGGCCTAAAATGACTTATATCCTTATCTTTGTATAATTTGAATTTTTTTGACCATGATATATATATATATATATATATATATATATATCATGGTCAAAAAAATCCAAATTATATCATTATATCATTTTATTATATATTATATATATATATATATATATATATATATATATATATAATAAAATGATATTTATACAGGATTAACAAAAGTTGGAGAGAAAGAGAGAGAAAGATTAAAAATAAGCGAATAGAAAATGTGAATATTTTAGAAGGGCTATGAGTAATATTCGAAACAGTTTTCGCACCGATATCTCGATGGTTCCAGGAGCTTGAACGCAACGTTCTTTGAAGTCATAAATACGCTGAATAGGCGAGCTACGCAGTTATGTGAATAGGACATAGTGATACGCAGATTGGATATGGTCTTAAAAAGTCGCCCGCAAATCGAATCGTATATTATCAAAATTATATCAACATCTCGAGAATGTCCTTATTTTCACTTTAATAAGTTAGACGGGAGCGTTCAATATTGTATTTCTTGGTTTAGAAATAGAAATATACACTGCAGTATCTTGCGGTGTAATATTAATCATTCCGATTATAACATATACATTTATCACATTCTGTCTGACGTATTTTACGTGATAGATAATCCGAATATAATCGAATGCAGTGCGATTGTAATTTTCTTTCAGGAATCACACGGAGTAAAATCGCTGCGTGATTATTCTCCACAAAATTTGCGAATTACAAAACCGATATGGATTATCGGTAAAATATCGTTAGATTGCCGCTTTTGTTGTGCGACGGTCCGCATTTGCGACGATCGTAGTTGAACGTCGATGTTTTCTTCCTTATTTGCGTTTTCTGAGTCACGCGTGTCTGGCTGGCGGTTATCTATTCACGCGATCCGCCGACGCGCACTTGCGTTGTATGTGTGTTGACAGATATCTATACGAACGTAACGCCGAACGAGAAATGCCCATCGTTTTTTTTATCTATGTGCTACATCGATAATTTCAAAAAAATAGCAAATAAGGTTGTTAAAAAAAATATTCGTCAAATTTGACTACCGCATATTTACGGCAAAAATTTTTATTAATTAGTAATTTTTTTAATTTATTTGTATTACGTGTGATATATGAGATGCCTTGAAGTTTGCGATAAAAGTAAATATGTATTATTATATTTAGAGTTGATGTTTTCAACACGCGTAATTGGAATTGAATCAAGCTAAATATAAATCAATATATAAATAAATAAAAATTCAATACTAGTATAAAAAAAAAACATGTCACAATGAATAATAGTAATAAATAAAATTAATTGAATTAATAAACTTCAGAAATTGGTAGGACTGGAACTAATTTATGCGAGGAAAGAGAAAAAAAAACGGTTTTTTTAATAATATTTCGAGCAAATATGTATAAAACAAGGTGTTACTTAATTTGACTCTGTTTTGACAATTCTCATGGAAATTGATGAAATAAAACAAGTTTGAGGAGATTTTGCACGCGTGTAAAATGCGCGATTAAACTTTGCATTCAGCAAATTTCCGTCTCGGTTTCGCGAATATATTGATTAACTATGGCGGTGCGATTTCTGCGGATGCCAATCAGGTGGCCGGGCTCGTTCATCTCGCGAGGGGTATATATGTCGATAACAGAATATCGTTGAATAATCCGCTTAACAATTTCACTACGCCTGTCTTTTAGATATGTTCGCTCATGCCGGGAAACATGTTGAAGGGTCATCATTGATTAAATCGCAATCACCCCGCGTCTCTAAACATGACATGAGAACCAATGAAAATCTTTCTTTCCAATCTCGACTTTTAATTTGTCTGTTTTAAATTGCGATATAAATATCAATAACGATAAAACTAGTAAACGTATGACAACAATAATTTCTATAGTGATAGTGGTAACAAGAAAGATATAGCTTGATAAAAGACGAAGAGGACGAATATATGTTTGTATAATCCTCTTTTGCATGATATTAAGGTTTAATGTCTTATATTGATATTGGCAAGTGAACAAGTTTTTAGTTACCAACATACGTAAAAGTACATATTCAGAGTGTACTTTATAATTCGATTGAATCGATTGTTGTCAAAATGTGTTAAACATAAAGATTTTTATTTATTTGATAGAATAAGAAAAATATAGCGCGAAAAATTGCATTTCACTTCTTTTTATTTTGCAATTTTCATATCAATACTTAATTGCTGTCATTTGTTGTTTAAATTTTTTTTATAAATTATTATTTTAATTTTCTCTGAACTTGAAAGTGATAAAAATAATAATCGATCTCTTATATTGCAATTGTCAGTTGTATATTATTAATAATATTAATGTTAATGAATTTCTATTTAAAAATGTTATCGTTTAAGAATAGATGTTTGTCAGCTCTTAAAATTCTCAAGTTTTTTTGGCATATCAAGCCAATAATTCTCGCCAATAATTCTAATCGTATTGGTCGATAAAACAAAATCGAAAAAATATTAAAAATCCGTTGCCAGGAATGCTCCTATTTGTGTTAATCGATCGGTACCGAGCTAAGCTGCGCCATCGTACCACAAAGATATGACATAATCATTTCAGCTACATTTTTTTCTTTGCACGTGGCGCGATTTGAAAGACCGGTCCCCACCTTATATCCAAGATATTCGTTCTCTCGGGCGGACGACCTTGAGACCAGCTGACAAACCGAGGAAGACGAACGAGGAGGAGGAGCAGGAGGATTGCGCAACGCTTCGAAATATCGTGATTTTGAGACGAGCTATCGAGATATCTTCGTGTAGTCTCTTTGTCTTCGATAGAAAACTTCATATCAAATTTATTGCTTGTCGAACTAATAGAGTACCGGTTTTGCTTTTTAGAATTTGTCCATTAACATAATTGCTATTAATGTAACTTGAAGATATATTGTTTGAAAATATTTTGTCAAACAAGCCGAAAAAACTTTGACCTATCGTTACAAAAATAATACTATAATACTAATATGTTGATACCAGGATCATTTTCAATTACACATTAAAATTGGTTTTTCTTTAACAAAGCTTTATAAGATCACTTAACGAAATTATTTTTATTTACCAGAATTTTTTTAATTATTAACTTGATTTAAAAATTAGTATAAGTATTTAAGATTATTTTGTCATGTTTATCAAGTACCCATATTAATTTCTAATTTGTTCTTTTGAGTTTTATTACATTTGCCTAGTAGCGTTTGCTTTGGCACCTCCTATACTCTTTCCCATCTTTTATCAATATTTTTTTTTTTTATTATCCATCGGTCAAGCAACGATTAACATCTTATCAACGATCGTCACACGGAAAATATATTTCCGCGATGTGTGACATAAATGGAAAATTCAGTTTCTCTTGAGAAAGTAGCCTCTCAAAGAATGATGCTTTACGATTCGACAGACACATAACTCTTTTTGATCATCAAAAAGGTACGTGTGACTGGGTTACAAGGCCGATCGTAAATTTTCATCATTTCGTGAGAAAGCGGTAGTTTTGTCGATTCGTAAAGTTGCAATTATTCTTGTTTCTAATCGATATTAATTCGCTATTTTATTTGAAGGTTTGGAAACATTTTTATTACATCGATCGGTGCGATAATTATCATATCAATGAATTGTTTTACAATTTCAGTTTGGATATTATAAGACTTGTGAAGAAAAAAAAATGCAAAAAAGACATCTTAATTGTTGATTTAACGCAGAGATTTAATGAGAGATTTATAAAAAATTATAATCGATATTCTAAAGACAAAAGGTACTTAGTTAAAATTAAATATAATGAAGTCGTAGATGTTTATCAAAATCTTTGAAAGAAATGAAATTACACTTTGGTGCACACGTTAATCACACGTTGATGCACATCGAAGTGATTCTTATGATTATACTATATATGGTAAAATCGAAATGGAGATAGATAAAAGATTGTTCGCACGATTTCCAAAATAATAGTAAAGAAACGACTAATTTTATTCATCGTACAAGCGAGATGGGAGACAAAGAGTTAGGCCATCGCCGTAGTTTGAAAGCGACGGTAGAAAAGACGGAGTGATAGCCGGCAGCAAGAGGAGAGGACGGGAAGGCGGGAGGGACCAGATGGAGAAGGGGAGTATTGAGAGAGGGTGGAAAGAGCGCCATGTTCGCCCTCTGACGCTCTTTTGAAGGTCAAGGTTTTCCGCCCCTCGTTGACTGAGAGGAGGAGCGAAGGGGGATGAAGAGAGAAACAACGAGAGAGAAGGAAAGAGAGAGTGAGAAAGATAGGGATAACTAAACGATAAACGTGGTGGAGGATGGCTCAGTGGCGAGAGGGATGGAGAGAGATAGAGAGAGAAAGAGAGAGACGTTGTAGGGAATATATGTACGTGGGTGGTCGAGAGTGAACTGTAGGGCAGAGAGGGGGAACTACAGGGGGTAGCGAGAGCCTGGTGCCCAGTATTTATAGCGCTTGCGAGCCGGTCGATAACGGATAGCGACACTGCGCAGTTGGGAAACCCCCGCGTCGAAGCCAGCCCACGCACATATCGCCCTCTTTCCACCCCCTTGCTGTTTCTGCCAACCCCTTTCGCTTTGACTCCATCTTTTTCTCCTACCTACTCATCTCTTCTTCTTTGTCTCTTTATTAACAGCTTAAATTTAATTTTTACTTTGTCGTGGAAAGTAAACGTTTAATTTTCTATTGTATTTCCGTCCACCCTCTATATTTTCCTTCTTCTCAAGTCTCTTTATCGGTAGATTTATTTTTATTCTTGCTAGTACTAACTATACTTTTGCGCGTTATTATCCTCACTTTTCTGATGTGTACCATTTTGAGAGCTTGTACAGTTTTAAAGCATGAATCAATATACAATGGATCAATCTTGCTTTTCTGTTTGTAGAAAATTTGATCAATTATGAATTTATTTTTTTCTAGTAGTTAACAGAAGGACGTAAAAAACAGTGGTACAACAAAATCTCTAGTAATTTGATATTTTCCTTTGTTTTATTTACATTGTCTTTGTTCAACGTTTGTAAATATACTTACAAACATATTTAATATATTTACAAACATATATATATTTTTACATACGTATATTTCCTAGAATTCTAAAATTTTATATAAATCTTAAATATTTTTTCAAGGATTTGAAAAGGAAGAATATTTGTTCATCAATTTATAATTTTGACGTAAAATGAATTACTTAGCATTATATTTAAAGATGTAAATACTTTATTCGTGTAAGATGTTTGTACGTATGTATGTAACAATAGTATTTTCTCAGCGCATGTTAAATGTGATCGATAACGATTACCTCACCATATATCTTTACAGAATTTTTCATTATTGTTATATCGAGTACTATCAATACTGAACTTACTTTTGTAAAAATCTTGATAGTAAATTCGAAGTGGAAATTGCCGTGACAATTTATACGTCTTTTATACCAACAGACGCGCATTTATCTTCAAAGTGCCACAATGCAAAAACTCTAATGACTTTTTTCACATGTCTGCCTCTCTTCCTTTATGAATCTTTCTTGAATAATTCACCGATAAATTCATTGTGAGCATGTTGCCTGCTGCACTCACAATTCTAAGTATAGCAGTTTTACGTGTATTTTTGATGCAATTCATGGGGCGCTTTATCGGAAAATGACCGAATGGCGTGGCAAGAGGTATTAAATTAAAACCACAATCGATTATTTAGAACAAAAAACTGTTAAGATCTGAAGTGACTCATCGCGTACGCACAATGATTTTGCCACGTTTATTAAATTTTTTTTTTATTTTTTTACAATTAAAAAATTATAGTGTTAGAGACGAAAAATGTTTGCATGTATGTGCGTATTATGTGATTATATGTATAATTTTTTTTAAATATTTGTCACTTAATGATATTTTGGTAAGAAGAAAGAGCTTTTTTATCTTGCGAAAGATAATGTTACATTTATCTTAAGGTCTCGATTAAATTTATTATATTGAATATTTATGAAACAGACGCATTATATATAGTACATTATTAAGGAACTGTCTATAATAATCCTATATTTTTAATTTAAGGTTTATTGAAATTTAAGTAATTGTTTGAAAATAGAAATGTTTCTCAATGCTTGGCACGTTAATAATATTATTTTACAAATATAATTTGCTAGATGGTATTAATATGTCATAAAATATTAGTATGCTGTAAAATATAAATCGTAACGTGCGCGATTAGATTTGGAAAGTAACGAGCGTTACATGGTTTGTGACACTTTTTGTTAGACTCGTTTATGGTTGAAAATTATTCATTGCTTTCAATTTTGCTCTCTTGATTGACGGCGTTGTACCGATTATCATTACCAAATCATTAGATCTGTAATTAAACACGCGCTGGATAATCGTAAAACTACAGAGTTTTATGATCTACTGTAATAGTCAATTGCGATATGAGATATTTGGGAGGATATTTCGGGTGTTCATTTAAAATAATATGGTACGAAGAATATTAAAAGTTAGCCGTAATTAATGCGATACAAAAAAAGGGAACGAATAAAATTATATGGCAGACGCGTTTGTTTTTAAAACATAATTTATTATGTTGTTTTCTTTTCATGAAAAAAAAAAGATGATTATTGACGTTTAAATAAAAAACTCGGTTGTATTAACGCTCTCAAGAAAAGAGTGATTAAAAATGTATTTAATGTATGTTGTTCGGGTGTATTACCAAAATGAAACTTTAATAGTATTTTTACGCCATCTCATACAACAAGTTGTAAAGCCTACTGTGGAGAAAAATAAAAAAGTAGAGTAGCGAGCGAACCCAAGTGTAATAGCCATGGATGAGAGCAAAAATAGAACGAAATAGAATGAAATCCTTTCCGGGATGGAAGGCGATATAGGACGGAGAGGTTGGGAAAAAGGACTTGGTGTAGGCGGAATAGTGCGTCGAGGATGTAATGTGGGGGTAAGTGCATTGCCATCCCTTTCGTCCTGCACCGGGGCGCAGCGGGGACGGCCAGTCAAGCTCTCTCCTCGGCTCGATGAGGGAAGAGTGGGAGAAGGATCATTTTGGTGTGATGCAGATGGCGAATAGTTTGGAAAGATGAGCATCGGATGCATTTCGGGTTAAAAATGATTTTGAATAGCGTAAAGATTACATATTTTCTTTTTGCGTTCTTTTTGAGAAGAGTGAGAATGAGTTGATGTTATATCGATTTCAATGTAATTACGATATAAAATTGAAGCTGTGATATTTGTGGCGTCAGATCTATTTTTCGCATTCGTAATGGGGGGAAAAATTGAATTTGTCGAGATTAAAACAGTTTTTCCTGCATTACGTAATTTGCATAGCACGAATCCACAAATGAATGCACTGACTGGCAACAACTTTCTGACACGACATTTTTAATATGTTTAAATGCTGATGTCTAGTTTTTACTGAAATAAAGTAAACATATAGTTTTGAATTGATTGTCAGATGTTGAGTAACCAGAAATTTTATTAATTCTTTGTTTTTGATTTTGGAGGACAGGAATGAATTTCGAAAATGAGAAGATAAAACTTTGTTGATAGTTGAACCTAATTAACAAAATAATTTTACGTATTTTAATTGAAAGATTTACTGTTATTTTAAAATATAACTTGTCTATGATATTTTAGTTAAAATTTTGCGAAAGTATTTAAATATTTGAATATTTGAGCTCTCAGAATCAGCAAGAGCCACTTTATTCGCCGTACCTATTATCTTTTGCCGTGGATATCTTGCAATTATAAAAAAGAGACAAAAAGTCGATTATTTGACAAATTAATATAAGAATTAGTGGAAACTAATATAGCTTTCTTTTTTTCCCTGTTGTTGCGAGGAGTAACATTAATTTAATTTAAATTCATCCAAGAAGCATGGAAGTATGGAGCAAAAGTGCATGACGTACTAGTGAGTGAGTGAGAGAGAGAGAGAGAGAGAGAGAGAGAGAGAGAGAGAGAGAGAGAGAGAGAGAGAGAGAGAGAGAGGAGGGAGGGGGGGGTGCACTCTTCTCTCTTTTGGCGAGGGAGTTGAACACAAACTCGTCGGGGAGGGCGGCCGCCCTTTTCCGAGGAAAGAGAGGAGGCAGCTCGTTGGAAAATTTACGCTGGTAGCGGATGGACCGTAAAGGTCGCCGTTGCTGGTTGTCTCCTCTCTTCAGCGCCGTCGCCGCCGGTTTGCCCTCCTCCGTAAAGGTTACCAGCTGAGAGCAACGTCAGCAACGAGAGTAGATCGTAGTGTTATCGCAGCTTGCTTTGAGGTTACTTATGTGTTCTCCTATCCCCGCGCAATGTGGACTCTTCGAGAGAAAGAGGAGAGGAGAGGGGAGAAGGAAGAGACGGAATTTTTAATGACGTAGTATTTGTAAGAGTGAAATTTATAGAAATAACGAACATGAATAATAGAAAGAGCGAGAGAGAGAGAGAGAGAGAGAGAGAGAAAAAGAGAGAAGGAAAAAAAGAAACAGAAAAAAGGGAGAAGGAAAAGAAGATGCGAAAGAGAGTGGAATCAGTGGGAAAAACAGTGAATTGCGTGGGTGAAGGAAAAAAAGTGCAAGCGAATGTCGAAGTTTGTCGAGTTGTTTAGAAAGCATCGATGCACTCGCGAGAACGATGTTTTTTTTTTTTTTTTTTCTTTCGTTGTTTCGATTGGAAACTCGGATCCCTAGATTGGGACCAACAATGGAGGGTAGATTAATTCTACGAATTATTCGCGTGAGTAGTTGCTGAAATAATATCTCGCAGAGAGAGTCGCAATAATTTATATTCGTGACAATTTATACGTTGTATATATTCTCCGAGTAGTTTAACTCTACAATGAAGATTAAAATCTCTTTTTGCACGATTCGAAAAATATTTTCTATTCTTCAGGAATTTGTTTAGAACACATCGTGATTTTATGAATTGATCTATTTAACAAATACATTTTCTTATAATAATTTTGTATTTTAGAGATTAGTAGTATATAATCGATTGGTTTGAATTACGACATGAAACATTAGTTTGCATCATATTACGAAAAACGAATCGCGTCATGGGATTAGTTATATGCGATGCAAGCTACAATAAATATATTACGCTTCTCCATTATTCATTCACGTTGATTTACAGTGTTGATAATGAGCTTTGCGAGCACCCTCAAGATCAGTCGTACCGCGTGAGAATGACTACGTCGATATTAGATTATCACGATGCAGGCGGGTGTCACACATTCACGAAATCAATATCGAGTGTGAAACCTTGGATCCCAAGGACGTGGTGCGGCGAAATATATCAAAGCCTGTCGGGGGCGTGACGCGTGCAATTCGCGATCATCCAATTGTTCATCGTTCATAAAAGAATCGATCGTTGTCGTTAAAAAAATGTATTTTATAGAATGCTTTTTGCTTTTATTTCGATGCGTATTCGAGCAAAATCTTGTGACATTCTTGCCAGATTTCAAACTTTGTTTTCTGATCAATTTGGTATTTTGATTATTATTTATATCAATCTTATTTAAAGTACACCATATGCAAAGCCAATTGTATATTAATTATGTTATAAATTAATCTAAAGAAGGATTTATTTATGATAAAATTTGTTTATGATAACACACAGGAAAGCGCAATGTATTCTTTGTATATGCAAAAAATTTCAATATGGCTCGTATGTGCGAAAGAATTGAGGGGATGGATGGAATAAGGGCCTAATTATAAAATCTTAATTTTGAGAAAAATTAAAATAACTCGTTAGTTTTTTAATTATACAATAAGTATTTTTCCATTTTCTTTTTTCCATAGATTATATTTTCACCACAGGATCAATCAAAATACGTTCACATATGATCAATATAAGCAACATCAGTTTCTTTATTTACGCCAAAAAAGATCTAACTAAAATTGTCTCTTTATTCCAACCATCTCCTCAATTGCATTTAATACGGTATTCTTATTCTTTTATCGACAATATTATTTAATTTAAAACATCAAAATGTGAAACACCAATTCTCATTTTCACCAATGTAGATTAACTTTGATCTCGATTCAATTTATTCTTTATCTTCTTTTCATAGAACTATGTGAGAACTAATTCATAGAACTATATAAAAAAAGAAAGTGAATTTAATCGAGATCAAAGTTAATCTACATTAGTGAAAATGGAGGTAAGAATTTTAAAATATAATCGCATTTTTGCGAATTTTAGACGCAATTCCGCATATTTTATTTTCTTGGCGTAAGTAATTGCAATTACTCTCGTTTGATAGATATCGCAAAAGTCAGAGTAAATATTTGCAAATATCTATAATTTTTAAATAATTAATCTTTCCAAATATCTACGTGTATGCGTATACGCTAATGATTATGAATTGAAAATTGAAAGTCATTTCAATATTTGATCAATATTTGATCAAACGTCACAACTGACGTTTTTTATAAAAAAATGAGATTTCCTTTTCGATGATTTCTTCGAATGAATCAATGACTCATTTTCTCGTAGCGTAATCAATCATTCAATAATATATGAAATGTATATCGTATAATTTTTAATAGTATTCTTTTTTTTTATGAATTTCAGTGAGCAGACTCCATTGTGAATCGGAATCATTCAAAATGGATCTCATCCTAGACATCAACAGTTGGTTGTACCCAATGGACCTGGGTGAGTTTTCCATTATTGTTAAATTAATTGCTTTTGTTTATTGAAATAATCGATATAGAAGTTATAATATATTACAGTTGATATATTGTTCTAATTGTGACAAATAACGCGTTGTTCATGTATATTATGCGACGCGTATAATTTATAGATTAAATTATTTGTACTTCTTTATATATTTTTTTTTCTGATTTTATACGTTCGATAGTTTGTAACAATATTTTATTTCTTTGGTGTAACATTCCGACAATCACAACATTTGTCTTGCAACTCTATATATAACTCCATACACACATATGTAATGTTTCATCACAAAGTTTATTCTTTCGAAATGTTAAACTGAATTTTTACCCGAAAATTTATTTGTTGAGGAAATGGATTAACATATACATATAATGGATTAACATATTGTTTGTTATTTTTCTGCTTCATGTAATTGCACAAAATTGTGATTTCCGATTGAGCCGCTTCGATTGTAGACGATCATCATTTTTTCATATTGTTCTGAAATGTCTCTCCATCTTGTTTTATTTTTAGAGAAACATGTTAAAAGCAAGAACTTTTCTCACCTGTGATACGTTAGAAATTTATACAGGATGTTCAAAAAACAGTGCTAAAATGAGCTAAATGGTTAATGGCAAAAATTTTTTATACAATTATTTATACTTATTTTTTGTAATCAATGCTGTCTGTGTGTGTGTGTGTGTGTGTGTGTGTGTGTGTGTGTGTGTGTGCGCGCGCGTATAATTCTATATACACATACACAGAAATATATATATATATATATATAATATATTAAAGTGGGAAAATTATATTATAAACAGGCATTTTTTTTTGTCGAGAGAAAAGTTTATAACATTAATTAAAAGTAAAATGGATTGAAATATGAAGTGTACAAACATTTTAATTCAATTTCTACTATTTGAATTATTTTACATAAAATTAACACATTGTTTTATTATCATATTTATTAAATATAAGTCTACTTATATTTAATTTTATAATATTGAACATTTTATTAATAGCATGTCTTTTAAGATTTTTTATTTGGCTGAAAGAGATTTTGATGTTCATATGGTCAATTTCATATGGTCAATATGGTCAATATGGTTATTAATTTCTGCGATTTATTTACAGTTTTACGTAGATTATTTCCAATGTTTTTAAATATTAGAGGATGCATAAAAGAGTCTGATATCTGAATCCGTTTTAAATTGCGTCGTGCGAAATTACAATTTATACGCAGATATAATCTTTCGAAATGCACTTGGCAACTGTGAGCTGTCGTGATGTTCGGCCTTTCCCACTGTTTGACTTCCAAACTTTGCCAATGACGATTCTGATTTTTTTCTTGAAGATTAGAGAAGAACTCTATTTTTGTTTTTTGATTTTGAAGTAAGTTATTGAGTCTTTTGCATATCTTTTCGTCAACAAAGCTATAATTTACATTTTTTTTTTCATTAAAATGCCAAACAATGATTATATTCCAATTTATGAGTTCAAAAATGAAAGATAGATATTAAAAATTTTAATAGTAGAATATATTTGAAAATATTTATGCATCATGTATATTATGTATTATAAAAACAAAACATTTAATTGTCGATATATTATATAATAATGCTCTTATTTTTTGAAAGTAATATTTTCGTTTATTTAGAAAAGCACATAAAATACATAAAAAATTTTTTTCATAGTACAAGAAAATTATGTTTTTCAAATATGTTGCAATACTGGTGGCAGAACTTTACAAATCTTTCTATACATTTTATCTCTTAAATGTAAGCGTTTCGTTCACATTTTTCAGATTCTTGGCAAAAGATGCAAAGATTCGTTTCTCTTACTATTTGTCACTTTTTGCATTTCCGTCGCTAATCTCAAATGTACAACAAACAAATGCGAATCTCCTGCATTTGTCTTCTAAGTTGTCCCGGCTAAATTACGATATGTCGTACGATATAATACTGAAAACTGGCGAGATTTGTAACATGTTTTATTCGTATAAGAGGGCAAATGCGTTAACCAAAACAAAACTGAGATTGCAGTGAAGATTGAGTCTCTCTTTATGGAGGAATGGTTGATCTTGAAATATTTTGCTCAAACATTGTTATATATATATATATATATATATATACATACATATATATATATATTTTTTTTTCTGAGAAAACTCAGATAAATATAAATAAAATACTTAAAATACTAGAAATAGTGAGTGTGTGCATCAGATCTTATCGTTGAAACTATTTTGTATACTCCAGAAGAAGAGAATAAAATTATTTTTTTAAAATTATAATTATAAATTATTGTTTTAAATTATATATAATTATATATTTTTTATATATTTGATCATTGTTTATTTTTTTTGCGCTTGTACCTATTACACATTTCAAGACATTTTCATTTCATATATTTTTTATTGTCACATGTTTTGTTGTGACAGAATGAAACAGATAAATTTTTTTTTATCTTATTTACATGAAATCATTTAAACATTATATTCTTATAAATTGACTGAACTTTTCTAGCTCAATTTTCATGATAACTTCTTTATCACGCGTATGTGTGTGTAAAATATGTGACGGTGTATGGTGTGTGATGTTTAATGACTGTTATCACACACATATTTTCTTTCACCCCCACATTATCTATTCACGTATATACATAGAAATGGTTTACTCCTAACGCCTTTTTTTTACAAATCCGCCATCTTTTCGCAATCGTTCGTTTGGTTATATCGAAGATACGATGACGTGCGATTTATCGTCGAGCATGGCCATCTTGCTCCAGCGAGCACGTTGCGTCTCGTCGGAGAGCAGCGCGATTACGGCGATGAATGTTTCTTCGTCTTTGAACTTCACCAATGAAAACTCTCGCTGACCGACTCCAACTTTGAGGCTCGTCTTGGCTCCGCCTCTGGATTACCGATGTGGTTGCAGTGATTGGCGAAGTTCGGTTGGGAACCAAGGGCGTGCAGCGATGCCTTATTTCGAGATAATCTACTACCTATTCGGATCGTCGTTGCGAAAGTGTTTCATCCCTCGAGTCTCGAGTTAGACTCTGCAACGATGTCGATCAATTCCAAAGTGAAATTGTATCAAATTATATGAATCAAATATTGCGTATATTCAAATTATATAGCAATGTAAATTTACAAATATTTTAAGTTTGCAATTAATTCTAGCATGTATATGCTAAATCGTGCATTATTATATGACGAAACATATAAATTACGGTTGCGCATCGCACAAATAATTTCTATTTTACGATACATTCATAGAGATTTGGACCCTACATCTTTTTCAGTAGGCTGAAAAAAACGAATGAAAAATAGATGAACTACAAGTGAGCAAGCAAGAGATTAATTTCAAGGGTCATAGTACTCCAGATGTCACACGATAATATCTCTTTATCGCATATTTGCGTTATTGCTCATAAATTGGATTTTTTGCACCGCGGTCCTAAATCGTAATGCGCATATATACCTATGGAATACATTCGATATAGACAGAGATAAATAGATAGGGGTGGCTGTGTATGTACTCGAATACATGTACGTATATACGCGGGAAGGTTAGTCCACAAGGGCCAGGCAGGCGAGTCTCTCTTTCGCCGCTGTATTGACGCGCGGCGTTCAGGCTTGCGCGAGATGACGCAATCTCCCTCCCACTATAATATCGTCCGTTTTCTCTCTCTCTCTCTCTCGCTCGCTCGCGCATCCCTCTCACCGATCCCTCCGCCTCTCGCGAGCCCCCTTCTCACCCCGGCCGCTCATTCCGCAGCTCAGCTGCGCCCCCCACTCCGGCGCTCCCTTCCGCAGGCGCAGGTCTTCCGTCGCGCGCGCCTCGTCCCGCGCCCGGCGCCCACAAGTTCAATGCCAAGGTCAAAGCGGCCACGACTCGCAACCGTGTCGGTCGTAAGTGTTCGCGATACTCGTTCGTTCTCGAGGAGGAGAGGCGGCGAGAGCGGCTCGCTCACTCGCTTGTTCCGTGTGCGTCCGGTGTCCCTC
This sequence comes from Pogonomyrmex barbatus, assembly GCF_055798465.1. Classification (NCBI taxonomy): domain Eukaryota; kingdom Metazoa; phylum Arthropoda; class Insecta; order Hymenoptera; family Formicidae; genus Pogonomyrmex; species Pogonomyrmex barbatus. The sequence continues at coordinate 6,664,829 of NW_028297193.1, forward strand.
TTTCCGTGTACGCGCGCTGCCGCTCGTCTCTTCCTCGACGATGGCGAGAGTAAAACGCGTCGTGTCGCGTCTCGTCTCGTCTCGACTCGACTCGTCTCGACTCGTCGCGTCGCGTCGCGTTCCGTTCGTCTGTCCCCGCCCTCCGCCACCCGCCGTCCCGGCGCCGCCTCTCGTCGATGCGACGTGATGGATGCGTTCGTTTCGTTCCGTTCCGTTTCGCGAATCGGGTTTCGTGCGCGCTACGTCAAGTGTGTTGGTCGACGAGCAGATTTCGCAGGTGCAGACTATGCTCGACTATGTGCGTGACGATGACGAGCGAGCAGACATTTTGAATGCGCGACGTCCGAGTGCCGTTTCCGAGGTGCCACTCTGCTCCCTCTCCCCCCCCCCCCTCTCCCTCCGTCCCTCATGTCGGAGCGCGGATATTTTTAAGCGCGATGTCTGAACGCGCGAGAATTTCGGCCGCGAGAGCTTCGCCTTCGTCTTGATCTCTCTCTTTTTGGAAACAACGCCGACGTGGGCGTCGACGAGGAGGGACAAGGAGCAGCGGAGGAGAGGATAGGTGGTGCGCGTTGGCGATCGAAAGCGTCGATTTGTGATCTCGTGAATCTCCGCTCCGCGGACGGGAAGGTCAGCAAGGTCGGCAAGGTTATACGCGCGCAGCGCACAGATGGATCTGTCCCGCGGAAGGAGCGGAATCCCCGCGGAGAGTAAGAGAGAGAGAGAGAGAGAGAGAGAGAGAGAGAGAGAGAGAGAGAGAGAGAGAGAGAGAGAGAGAGGTGATCGCGCGGGCTACGCCGCCCCGAGATTCGCGTCATGGGCCAAGATGGCGGATTTCGGCATGGACCCGGACGGACGCTGCGCCGCGTTGCGCCGAGCCGAGCCGAGCCGCGAGTCGAGCCGAGGTAAGCCGCATCGTTGTGTTGGATCTCGTTCCCAACGCGCATATATATCGCCGCCGACCGCGCGCTGTCACGCGTTATCGATTTCGCAGGAGGCCCTCCTCCCTACGCGAGAGAACCGTCGCGATCTCTCAAGGTCACCGTCGTGAATCGCCCGAGCCCGAGCCCGAGCCCGAGCCCGAGCTCGAGCTCATCCTCTCTTCCCGATACCGCATTAACCGATCCTTAATTGGTTGAATTAGTCATTGGAGTACACGAATGTAATCAATGTTGTGTATCATCGCCCAGCGACTTGGGTTTTGCGTATAATGGAGGAAATATTTAAAACAGAAGCACATATTAAATTTTGAAAAAGAAATAAGGAGAATAAAGATTAATTGTATATAAAGATATAGCTGTATCTTACGCTTGTGTCCATTGTGCGTTGGATTTAATCTTTATTCTCAAAATTTTTTTTCAAAATTTAATATTTATTCTAGTTCCTAATATCTCCTCCATTGTACGCAGAGCCTAATTGACGAATTATCCAACGCACCTCTTTTTACGATAAGAATCTTGCGATCCATCTTGCAATCTCATTTAGACGTCTGTTTGAGATTCATTTAATTGTACAGGAAGAGCAAAATTCTCTTCTAGATTCCTTTTTCTATTCTCGCCAATTATCGCTCGAAACAATCGAAGACACTCGTCTCGTCTCTTCTCGAGCTTTCAGAAAAGTTTTACGACGGGAGACAAACTAATGTCATTCATCGGACATGGCGTTTCGGTCGAATGAGGGTTAATTTAAGCGCGAGAGAGATATTACCGCGCAACGCTCGACCGGATGATCTATAGCAACCGCCGCTGTTACGGTGTGGCACCATTATGATGTAAGCTTGACTCACGCACCTACTCTTCGTGGAGAGCGGTGAGATCAATTGACCGATTTTCCCGGACCCATTTTGTCGCGCTGATAACAGCAGTGACAAAATTAATCTTTTATCTACGACACGCGAAAAAGAGCTTCTTTTCGATTAATTCCAATAAAAATCAGTTGCGAATGCGACATATTTTATTACTTCTATGTTAATCGGTGTTACGGGTTAGTGTAACGGGAAATCGTAAATATAATAAAAAGGTGCAAAAATAAAATAGAAATAAGTTTTACTTTAAATTACTGATAAACTTAAATTTACTTTAAATTACTGCGATAAAATGCGAGTAACGATGCTACGAGTACAAACGAGAAGCCTTGGCTGATTTGTCGATAATTTTGCTTCCTATGTAAAATGCTTTCTAATGTAAATATGTAATCTTAATATTTGCTGAACGGCATTCTTGGTAGCGATGACAGGGGCAGCCAACAGAGCGACGATGGCGACGGCGCCGTCGACGTCGACGCCACCGACGACGACGACGACGACGACGATGTAGTATCGATTAAAACTCGCGGTGTACCTGCCGTTGTGTGTGCTTAACCTTGACCTTGCGTCCCGGGTCTCCTTATGTATCGTTCCAGCTCATGGCTTCGTATAGAAATGGGAGAGAACCTTCTCACACGACTACTTCACTAATTACACGCAAGATCTCGTATATTTACTTTAAAATGTAATTTATAGTCAGTCTCAAAAGTCTATTTAGGATTCTACATCGTTTGAAATAATTCGTCTTTCTAATTGAAATAAATTTAAATTGAGATTCGTAACAATCACAATGTGATTTTACACAGCTACTCGACTTATCATTGACTTATCTGTGAAGTTTTATCAAGTTAATCGGAATTCATTTATAATACAATATAAATTACTCATAGGCTCGTAGATATGTATAAAACATAAAATGTTTTTAAATTCACATCTGAAATGTGATTTTTTTTTCTAATTTTCTTTTTTTCTTTTTTTTTTTATCTGTTTTAAAGTTTTATCTTTAAACTAAATATATGATTTTTTTATAGTTGCTTCTTCTATTTCTTTTCTCCATTTCTTTTTCTTAGACAGACTGCTTACGCGTTCTCTTAAGTTCAAGTTTTGCTTTTTCCTCTTCGTTGATTGATCGTAATCGCAATTCTGGAAATGCTTAATTTGCACAACTAATTTAATTTCGCGGAAGCGAAATAAATTGTATTATTTTAACATTACAAACACATCTGATGTAACAGAACAGTATATTTGAAAATCACGATACGTAATTTTATTGATCCAAAGTCGAGAGATCTAAATCCTATTAAATTAATTTAATTTAACGATATTGATTTAATTTAAACTGACAATCTTGTTTTCTTCCTAATACCTTTGATCAGCGATTCTGCTGCTGATCGTATGACTAACTTGTAATTTAAAACTTAAAATTAATTAATTTTTAATAAATTCATAAAATAATTTAATAATAATTTTTGATATCTATTTGCGGTTAAAATTGTTTAAAGATATCTCTATCTATGATTTTATATTATATTATTTTATTTTTGAAAGCTATTTCACTTGAATCTCGATTTTAGATAAACGTGCGTGTGTGTATGTGTGCGCGCGCGTGTGTATGTTGAAAATAATTCATATGGAGTTATTTTTTAATCACATGTATTTAAGTGAAATAAATAAATTGTAATTAAAATGTAATTTAAATATTTATTAGATATTGATGAATATTTTCATTTCTTCGCAAATTCGCATTTACTTTGAGCTACATGAAGATAATGATTTGTACAACAAAGTGCATTTTATGACGCAAGATAAAAAGTGCATCTCGTGTGAGTGTCACGCATCTAACGAAATATAATGTGTGTGGTGAAAAGAGCGGATCTATCAGTTTACATAGTCAAACGCAGCACCCACCAACGAGCGGATGCGACCTGACTGATGCAACCGTGTGGCGATGTGTTTTCGATGCATTCGCGTGAATGCTATTATTGGACCCGGTTATATTCCGTCATTGCACAGCTTGTCTGCGCTTTTTTTTTACCCGAGAAATATTGAGATCATAAGCTGCGCTAAGCGTAGGCAGCGGACATTGGAACAAATATAAGATGCGCCATTATCCAGTCGTTGAAATAACGAATTAATTCATTTCTTCCATTCTAATTTTCACTCATCTGTCAAATTCTTTTTACAAGAGGTTCATTTTTTTTTTTTCGAAAATTATATTTTAAAGAGATTTATGTTCTTAAGCAACATGATGTACGTTTATTTCCGCTTATTTGTACTATTTTAAAATGACTAAATTATATTTATAATTTTAGTTGTTAAAATGATGAGTAAAATTTATTTTTGACTATAATTTTTTACCTAGTGCAAACAAATTTCATAATTCTTTTAATACGACTAAATTTATTTGTAACTTGAATAGTTTTCTCATGTAGAGCAAAGATTATTTAACGAAAATTCTATATAGGATAAATTTCTCACGAGAGATGTGTAATATTGTATGTATGTAATTATTGTATGTTCAGGAGATAAATTCCGTCTTGTGCTGGCAACAACGTTACGCGAGGATGGATATCCGGATGGTAACGAGTGGAACCCTATGGAACAGGAGGGCGGTTCCAGGGCGGATAGCTTTGAGTACGTCATGTCCGGCAAGGTGTACCGAATAGAAGGCGACGAAGCCAATAACGAGCCTAGCAGCAGATTGTAAGTAGACATTCTCTTGTATTAAACACGTAAGATTAGTTTGGGAAATTGACATTTTTTTCTTGTCTCTTAAGAAAATTTTATTGTATTTGGCGAAATCAATTGGTCATATATTGAAAATTTATGAATGTACATTTTGTAACTAATTGAGACAGAAAATTAAAATAAAGAGACAAATCTCTTAGACTGATCTTATCAGTGAGATATATCTTATTGATAGTCAAGATTCGTTTGCACTTCACCTTGACATTACGATATTAGTTTGAAATTTTATATTGTTTACGAAGCGTACGTATATATGATTTTCTCGGTAGTTAAATAAGAATAATTAACTTCACGTTTAATAGCAGTGTGATGCCTATAATTGTACGTATGTAGTGTTAATTGGGCATCACTTTTAAACATATACGGATAAGTTGTGAGTTAAAAATACAATTTTTATTAAACGACATATCATTAATCATAACTTATCGTTTTTTAGACTATCAATTTAAGATTTTTAGACTATCAATTGAATCATATCGTTTGAAATAATGTTTCATTTATATGTATTAAAAGATAAAAATAGATTTGTATAAATTCTCGTTACATGGAAAAAATTTTGTAGTGCAAACGAACAAATGTATTTTTCACGATATCCGAGCAGAATTCCATATTTAACGAAATGTCATCATAGCGCAAGTTACCACGTGACTTTTGTATAGTTGATTGAAAAGTCGCATTGTCGAGTGTTTGTAAGAAGCGACTATCGTTGACAATTGATTGTCGTTACTTATGCGTGTTCTGCGTTAACTTGATTCTGCTCGGAAACGCCACACGTTGGGCTATATCAGATATACACATGGACGCGCGTCACGATGACGTCGTCGAACGACACATCGATGTGCGACAGACTTTCTGCTGTGCGATCTCCTATTGGCTCATTTCCAAGCGCTCTCAATGAAGCCGCGTGAGCTTCCAAAACAACTTTCTGCGCCGCTTGTAGAGATATTGGCTCTCTGTTGTCGTCAGTTATCGCTCTATTCTAAACAAAGTCTCTCAACCGGATCGAGAAGCGGTAGTATCACTCTTATGTAATTAATGAACGATAGAGAAGTAGAAGAATATCAAGTATCGCAAAAAATGTTGCAGACAATTTTTTTAAATTGATGAACAAATATGGTAACGATATACAAGCGAGTTTATACTGTGAATTAATTAAAAACTGTAAGTTAAAAAATTGCAAATTGCTCTTAATACTTTTTCACCAGACGCTTTGTGAATAATTTTTTTAATAAACCTGCATTTAATGAAATATTGTGGATAATATTCGCGATAATTGAATGGTAATAAAGTTAAGATGTGTGTGTGTGTGTGTGTGTGTGTGTGTGTGTATGTGTGTGTGGGGTGGTGTGTGGTGTGGTGTGTGTGGTGTGGTATGTGGTGGTGTGTGGTGTGGTGTGTGGTGGTGTGTGGTGTGGTGTGTGGTGTGGTGTGTGTGGTGTGTGAATTACATGATACGCAATTGGCCAAACCTTGGCACGATTGGCTGAGCACGCCGAAATAGTGCGTCATCGGATGGGCCATTTTTAGCTTCATCATTCATGAACTATGGACTCACTATTTTTTAAACGCAGTATTTTTTTAACTATTTGTACATTTCTATTGTTAATCATACATGCCGCATAGACACATGAATTCATCAGCAAGATATATGAATTCATTCGAATAACTGTAAAATCTACAAGTAGATAAGAAATGAAAGTAATTAGATATATTACTATAAAGAAAAGATATAAATATTAAAAAATAATATTTTTGAATTTTTAACATTATTTACCGGTGACGAGAATAAGATTAAAAAATTAGCTTGCTATTAAATATAGATGGACAGTACCACAATTAAAAATTGTTTTTCGATCGAACAAGGAACCAGAGAGAGGTTGCAACGCGAGAGTTGGGCTTTCCATTTAAATGTGTTTAACGAAATGCGGAATTGCGCGATAACCCCTTGGTTTGACCGACTTATCGCATTGACCTTGACGTGGCCGCGTCGTCGGTCGCATTGGTTGCGTCGCCGTGGCCGCGTCGATTTCGCCGCAGGTTGTGCCACTACTGCGCGCAAAACGTACCGCGCTTTATTGACGCTGTGAAGGATGGAACGTAGCAGCGCGTTGTAAATGCCACGATAAGAGGAGAGAGAGAGAGAGAGGGGGGGAGGGGAGGGAGAGAGAGAGAGAGAGAGAGAGAGAGAGAGAGAGAGAGAGAGAGAGAGAGAGAGAGAGAGAGAGAGAGACGTGTGCTTACATTCGAATCCGCGCTAGGTGTTTTAAATCGTTCGTGCAAGTGCGAAATTATTTATCGAACGCGATGTCATTTCTTGCGAACGCTTCTTCACAATGCTCAGATTAACGTTTAACGCCTTCCTTAATTTGTTTTTCGATGTTTTCTACATCGATTCTTGTGAAGATTGAAACGTAACGTAATCTTATATACGTAGTTATATACGATATAATTTAAGATGTTAACAGAAATTTGATATTTATCACATTCTAATTTGATGAGTGTGGAGTACAATGATAATGTTGATAAGTTTGTATATCTGTCGGATCACATCTTGAGTATCTAAAAATTATAACTAAAAGTTTCGGCTTTCTTGGATCGTCCAATATCAATTATGAAAGGTTATTTAAATAATTACATGTCGATCTTTTCGTCTTATAACATTTTTTATTTTCCTTATATACATATAAAGATTCTCTAGTACTTTATCCATCTTTATAATATTCCTTAATTTACAATTATTTATTTCTATATTATTAATTCTAATATATTTTTTAGATGTTCCGAATTTTTTCCGAACAAAATTTATGTATATACACACCATTTATTGCACGATGTGATAATTAAAAAATACAATATTTTAATAAATATGCGTACAAAATAATTTGACATAAAAGTATATATATATATATATATATATATATATATATATATATATATATAAAAGAAGATCGATCTTATTTTTCTCAGTTATCGTCATATTATAGGTTGACTCAAGGTTGAGCAAACGTAATACGTCATGCGTAATCAGACGAACTATATTAATGCTCGTTAATGATGCGCGGTAATTACTTTTGTTACGCTTATGGTTTCTCAGCTATTTCTCTATTACAACTTTTCGCAATTGCAGGCAGGTTAAACGAAATTACTTTTTAACAGAAATTCAATAACTGTAACAAATAGCTAAGTCATTAAGTTATAATAAATATTTATAGTCGTTGTTAATTTTATTAATTTTTATTAATTTTCTGGAAAAGATATAATCCATGCGTTAAAAAAATATATATTTTTAAATTTAGCATCTAAGATCCTGTTTGCTGAAGAATTGAGGATAATAAAAGAGATTTTTAATTGATATCAAAGTATCGAATTGTAGAACCTACCGCTACGTTGCAAGCTAAAAATAATGGCACGTGATTGGTAATACAATTATTTGAATTTATTTCATATTGAAATTTAATATCTAAGATTCTGTTTGCCGAGAAATTGCCTGTTTCTCTCAGTTGTTCATTAAATATATATATATATATATATATATATATATATATATGTTTAATGCCAAATCTCATATAATGAAAAGTGTAATGTGTAAGGATATTGAGCTCGATCGATAAGGAGACATCACGTGGTGCGTTTAGTAGAAACAATACGATGTTTCACGTTGAGATAACCGGAGATTCGTAACAAGGAAATATCCCGCAAAGCGGCGTGACGATTATATGCCATTATCCAGTCGGTAAGATAGTGCACATACAAGAGAATCAACGGAACGAGCTTTCGGAGGACAGGGAGCCACTCTGCGTTCACTCGGTAGATAATGAAGCGGGTGAACACAGCTGGTGGTATCTCAGTTTTCTGGGGGCATTGGCAACCCGACTGGCAAAAGTCGATTCAATCGAGAAAATCTCCGAGAAAGATCAGGAATCTATCGATTAAGGAATCTTTTTTTATGATCGACGATCTTTTAGAGAAGAACTCGGAATGAAATGAAATGAAATAAGCTTGTAGAAAATACACTATCGTTTTAGTTCTAAGTATGATTTCATGTTGTTTATATAGTTTGCATCAGATTTCAGGATACAATTTTTTAATATTAAAATTTTATTTTATGTGCTATGCATATGAGTGTGTATTTTGATTTTTTTAAATGTTTTTGTATTACATGGCACATAAATAAAAATTTACCCCGAATCTATATGAATTGTAGATGACTTAAAGTTGATGTTAGGTGTTTATTATCTGATTGAAGATAAATACAAAAATTTTGATACTTTTTCAAAAGATGGCGTGTCTAGTGATCCGTTGCGAAATATAGTTATTTATTGGATAAAAAGTTAGTAAAAGATACAAGAGAACAAAAGTTGGCTGCTATCTTATAATATGGATAAATTCGATTTGGCTGTTCATCATGGTATCCTTATCATGGTAATAAGATAAGAAATAAGCGCCAAAAGCAAACGTTATGCTTTCCGAGTATCGTGAAGACATTGCAACTACCGTGAAGTGTTTCGACTTGAGAAGATAAACTCTGAACGAGACTAAATAATAGTGTTGTACTATAATTGTAGTATAATTTTCGTTGGTATTACATTCACATTTGTTCGATCCTTTGTTCGTTCGTTCGTTTAGAACAAGGGGCGTGACAGCTGGGAAACGAATTATTGATCGGGATAGCTCGAGACCCCGGAATGAATATAGCTAATGTCCTGGCAATGTCGGCAACGCGCAGGTACACGCACTCTGTCGTCGCGATATGATCCATTCTGAAAGAAATTTAAAATTAAAATTATATTTTTATTGCCTTTTTTTTATTTTTAATAATTTATCATCATGAGTTGCCGATGGTTCTTGTTATAAAAAACCTGCTATTTCAAAGATCACACACACGCGCGCGCGCACACACGCACACACACGCACACGCACGCACACACACACACACACGCGCGCGCGCGCGCGCGCGTGTGTGTGTGTGTGTGTGTGTGTGTGTATATATGTATATATATACACAAAATATATCGTTTAATTTTACATATTCCAAAAATCCAACATGTATAATGTAAGCGGTACAAACATTAATTAAAAAAAAAATTGTGTTTTTTTTTATATCAGAATTGAAATACGAATTTTCTTCGCCTACACGTTTTGACATTACTCGATGCCGAGTGGATTATCGACGCGATAAATTTTCTGAAATATCTGTAGCGCAGATTTTTTCGATCGCATCGAGGATGCGAGCTCGGCGAGAGTCAGCTGATCAGGATTAGTACAGGCGCGTGCGTACGGTGCAACGCTTCCCGATTGGTCGATATCTCGGCTAGGACGTGCAAGGTCGTCCGGGCTGTCAAAATCAGCTGACGCCGGAACAACCAATCAGCTGACGCTCAAGCTTAGGAGAATCCCCCACCGTCGGGTTTAAGCTCTACACGCCGCCCGATTTTTTGTCGGATTTTCCGCGATACTCACTTGACGTAAATTTGATTTGATTCGTTAATTGAATGATCGAAGTATTCTCGAGATATCAGTTATTTATGACGCAGATAATCAATTCTTTTGAGTGATTTGAGATTCTCTTTAAAGTGCATAATAAACAGACAGTATTAAATATTTTTAATTTGAAAAATGTTAAATTTTCTACTTGTCTATTCTGTTTGTTGCAACATATACATTTAAAGTCCACGAATGTTGTTGTATTAGCTCAAGTATATCGTTTCACCAAATTAAGATAGAGAATTAAGATAGAGAGAACAAGAGAGAAACGAAACTTGACAAAATCTATGTTTTGATATAATTAGCTCCAACACTGCAGTCTCAAATTAGATGTTGGATTCGTATTATATAAATGCAAATTTGGCTCTTCGATTACGCGTCATTGCGTTCAAGTATCACATGTTTCGTAGGCGGTAAAATCAGGCTGACTGTAAATTATGCGTTCGTATGCGCAATACGTCTCGTAGCTTTTCTTCCTTGTGAGTCACGTCCGAGCGTCGTTCCACGGTCATGTGTTCCTCTTAATATCGCGGGGCACGGCCCAGGATCGCGTCGGAAGGCGGCGTGTGTCGACGCGGTCGACTCGAACGGAAAATTTAACCGCCACGTCATCCGACGTTGGCGCTGCAGCGAGAAAATTCTCGGGCGAACGGGTAAAACTGTCACGGAACGGCCACGTTACGTAAAACTACACGGCGGAATTGTGGCATGCGGCATTTTTGGCAGGCGACGTGCAAAAACATTTCCTTCTCTTTTTCGTGGCGCGTGCGTGTCTCTTTGTGTGCGTGTATTGGCACGATCTCGACAGGTATTATGCACCGAGAGCCGCATCGACGCCGCAGGCGGCTGGCCCGCCGGTGTATATTCACGGAGCGACGTCGCAACTCTCGGCTTTTCTCGATTTCGACGTTTTCCGAACGAACCCTTTCCGATTCAGATAATGTATACATTGAGCGGGATAAATAGCATTATAACGATTCGAAGAATGAAGGTATTTTATTTAAGGGAATTTTTTTCTTTATAAAGAATAAAGATAAATACTGGATCTTTTTAAAGGTCAAAGGATATTCTATTAAGTACATTTTTAAAGTAGAAAAATATTTTTTTGGTTTATTTAGGACCCATATCTCTGATGTACACAAGTAGTACACTAGTAGGCGCTGCGAAAAGGCGGTCGCCATCTCGTCTGACAGCAATTCGGTTCATGCGGTTCATCTGAAATAAAAAAAATCAGAAATTAAATAGTGATGGCTATAGTCCGATATGTGGAATGTTTTAAATTGAAAGTTTCCTTTAATTTTTGTTAACAATCTGAAAAATCTGACTTTTCGGGAAAAAATTAAAAATTAAAAAAATTTTTTTCAGAGGTTCGTCATTTTTTTATTTTTTTGAGATATTAATGTTCCCTTTTCTTTATCACTCACTTGACGCACGAATAAAAATGCAATAGTTATATTAAGCTTTTGTAATATCAAGTAACTTTATATTTTCTGCGTTAATCACCGTGTTGCAATTGTTAAAATGACTGTGATATTTAGTGCGAGCGCCGTGGTATAATAAGACTGTTAAAAGGTTAACTCTCGTCTATAATACGCTTTTGCGTGTTCTAAAATTTCTCATTTTAATCTCTTTACGTTAATGAGTTCGAGCGAGAAAATTGTTTTTCTCTAAAGTAGACTACATTTCCGAGTGGCTGCGTTGACCCGTATAATGCAATGCCGCGATAGTGCGTTCTTAGTGAACTCGTAGCCTACTCTCTCGTGGCCTTGTACTTTAGAGGTTGTGAATATATTACACGTATAACGAACGTGCGGGAAGAGGAAGAGAGCTATACTCATCGTCACGTAACGTATGCATTATGCAATCGCGCCGCGTTTGTTGTGTTTATCAACAGCTGATTCGATTTTCTTGGGTCTTCTATTTAAAATCTTTTCCGGATTCTTTTCGGGAATTATCGCCCATGAATAATATTAAGGCTTGACTTAAAAAGAAAATTTTACGTGACTTTGTTGTACTGGCAATCTTGTATTCAAGTTACATCGTTTAACATTAACATTTTCAATTTTAGTATATCATTTTAGTATATCTTTTTATGGATAATAATAATCTTTATATTTTATATGAAAACGTGTAAGAAGTATGTAGGTAATGTAGATATGACAAGTATATGGTGTGACATTATTACGAATTTATTTTAAAGTGTTATTAATCAATTGTGTCAAGAGTGTCAGTGCGAGATGGATGTAAGAGATTAGCAAGCAAAGTCGCGTTATAACATTCGCGAGCGATACATCGATTCTGCCCAATCATGAGCGTTTAAACTGATGCCGATGTCATTCGTTGCAAAAGGGGAGCCAGCCCGAGTTGCTAAATTACGGTACGTTAAAATATCTCGTGGTTGAATCAAGCATTACTTCTCATCTCCTGGTAGCTATTTTAAAGAGTCAACGTATAGTCGGAGCAACGTATAATCGGATAAGTTCAACAGCTTGTGATAATAACTCGTTTTATTTCAATTTACTTCATTATATCTTTCTCATTTGCCTGAGACTATGATATTATAATTTACTATTTTTACTATTCCGAAATATATAATTGAATGTTTGTTTTTTTTTCCGTTACATAGGGAACTCATTTAACGTGAATTGAATTCACGTAACATTAGAGATTGATCAAAAGATCATTTATACGAGATTTGCGAGAAAGGAGCACCTGCGCAGGTAATTTCCTTCCTCGATATCATTGTGGGTGGGTGTTAATACCAAGTTACCGCCAACACTCGCAGGCTGGCTCTCTCTCTCCACCCGGATGCGAGCCAGGCTCCCTCCGGTTCCCAGGGGTGACCCAGTTTCGTTTATCCCCTCGGAGCCAGCCCACACCTGCCTGGCGAAAACACCTCCCTCGTGCACACCTACGCGCGTTTGCCACGAGCTATACTCACTTTTACTCGGTTTTCTCGTTTTTGATTCTATATTATTACACCGTTTGCACGTCGCGCCTACCTCACGTAATTAGTATTTATCGCATTATGGAGAGAATAGCGCTTTGAAAATTTCAACAGTCTACAAGTCTGTTTCATTCATCTATTTTTTTATACTAGATTATATGATAAAATGTTGAGTGTGTATGCGATAATTCGATTTCTAATAAATCAAAATGTCTAATGTAATGTAATGCAAAAAAATGATACGTAATTTATAATTACATGTTGTAAAAATTATATAATTATAATTATTATAATTACATAAATATAATATTTATATAATAATATCATTTATTATAAATTATATAATATAAATATAACTATATATATATATATATATATATATATATTATACAAATTATATTATATATATAGTTATTTAAATAATTTTGGACATATCAAATTATGCGACGAGTTTACTTTAGAGAAAATTTAAGAAGCGTATTTTATTCGCGCGCAGTTTTTCAAAATCAATTATTTTTATTCCTTTTATTCTATTGAGAGAGAAATCCTTTGAGAGAGAAATTATTCGTCCAAAATTATTGGTCATTATGTCAGAACACCAGGAACATGTACATATACGTGTGTGTGTGTGTGTGTGTGTGTGTGTGTGTGTGTGTGTGTGTGTGTGTGTGTGTGTGTGTGTGATGTGTGGTTGTGTGTGTGTGTGTGTGTGTGTGTGTGTGTGTGTGTGTGTGTGTGTGTGTGTGTGTGTGTGTGTGTGTGTGTGTGTGTGCGCGCGCGCGCGCGCGCAACTAGAGATCCTCTAGCTTTGACACGCGTTCGCGCGCGTATTCTCACCGGGACCGTTCCTGGGGAAAGGTCAGACAGTCAGAGAGGCTAACCTAGTGACTGGAATTAGGTCAACCCCTGACGGAGACGCGCTCTCGCGTCCCCACTTTCCTCGAACACGCGGAAGAGTCCACGTTGTTGCATTCACAGCCAGGTCAGATTGCACCCGATTGGAGTCGACTTGATATTATTTGGATTCGAAGAATCGGATTCTTCATTCACCGAGAATCGACAACTGTTTTTGCTGGCTATTTGACAAGTGTCTTTAAGAAGTACGCGAGTAGTCGGGATAATTGCGTTATGGAATAGATGCGACAATATTATTCGGTAACATGGAACTGGCAATTCTCTATCATCTATTATCAGAAGTAGCATTATTTTTTAATAATTTCCTTAAACGCTGAAAAATATTGGTCTCAAAAATTGGGTTGGGAAAATTAAGTTTAATTTTCTTTCGTCCTAGAAAAAGGTATTGTTGTATCCAAATCCTTCAATCTATGGTTTACATTTGAATCGGATGATCCTATTTTATGATATGATATTTCGACATAATGAGCAAAAATTTTTACGCTCACGTCACGTAACCTGGTATAAAATTATCCTTGATTCTTCATTCTTAAAATTCATTGTGTCATTTATGTTCTTCAAGGTCGACAAGCGCAAGCGTCTCCTATGCTCTACTGCTCACACACAGATGAGAGTAAAAGCTGATTACTTTGGATCGATACACTATCCGATTCGTCGTTTCCTCATCTCCGCGATTCTGATATTCTCTGCGCATTTTGCTCCAACCTTATTTTCGAGATAGTCCCTACTCGTTGGGCGTGAGAATATTAGTTTTAGAGTCTGTTAACTGTTAATTGTTATTTTCACTTAAACAATTATATTGGTGTGTAAATTGAAATATTACGATCTTAGGAAATGCTCTAAAAATGTCATATGCCATTATTTTTGTAAGATTATTACGGATTAATTTGGTAGGCTCGAAATTTTTACTTACATTCATTCAAGAGCAATGAGGTTTCTATATAAATCTTATGTATATCCTTCTCCCACATGTACGATAATATAAAAACGAAATATTTTAAGAGACTTCACATTTCAATTGTAGAGATTTGTATGTCTTTGTATATCTTCTTACTGTAAATAAAGTTGTTCCATCTGCATATGATTTTCAAGAAAAATCATGGGAGGAAGAGGAATGACTATGTCATATGTCAAATGGATTGTCATATAATGATGAAATATCATTCTCCATGCGATTAAGAGGAATTATAGGGACATGAATCCGATATCTCTCCATCAGGCAAGAGGAGGCTTCGTTCATGGAAGCCTTCACGAAGCTTATCGAATTTGTGAACTATAATGTTCTATAAAAATTTTATATGTTCTGAAAGAGTTCTGTTTTAAATATCTTTCTGATTTCGAAAGTTCACGTACTATCTTTGATATTAATATGTATGTTTATTCGGTAAAATATCATTTTACTATTTCGTTTATAATAAATATAATAAAATTATGTGAAAAGAAAAATATTGGTTTCAAAATTTTGAATA
Source organism: Pogonomyrmex barbatus (assembly GCF_055798465.1). NCBI lineage: Eukaryota > Metazoa > Arthropoda > Insecta > Hymenoptera > Formicidae > Pogonomyrmex > Pogonomyrmex barbatus. The sequence continues at coordinate 6,680,196 of NW_028297193.1, forward strand.
GCATATATGTTGTAAATGTGCCCTCGATTATTATAGCGTTAATGGCGCTTGAGATCTGCATTGACTGTATTATATATCGATGCTCGTTCATATTTTATGAAGCAGTAGTTCCATAATATCTGCTTGACTATTACATCAGCTAAGCTATAGCCACTACTCACAATTACAAGGGTAAATTTAACTTTGGCGCTTTAAATCTCTGTTATTTTACAATACATCTTATTACAATATATCTTCTTTTTTTTTTTTTTTTTACATCATCTTTCTTCTCTATTATTCTTCTGCTGTGTCATCCGCACGCGTTTATTTCTATTTATTTTTTTCCTTGGCTGTAAATTATTTGTACAGGTTTACAATTTTACACCTTTCTACTGCTACATTATTATTAGTATTGCTGTTATTATTTTTTCACTGTTTTATTTATTATTATTTTTTTCTATATTTTCTACACTTGATATCGCGATAGTGCAAACCGTGACATTGAGCGCATAGTTCCAGACTTCACTTTGCAGCCGAGCGCGCCCCAATCGCCACGTGTTGCTTCAACTCCCCTACAACTGTTCCTTGCATTTGCAGCGTGTTCGACGTTCAAATAGAAAAGTTTTCGGCTATCAGCGCCATATGCCTGTCAATGGATTATCTCATAAAGTTCTTCCAAAGACGTACGCGACGAAATTCAAAATTGCAATTGCAAATTCTTTGAAATTACACTGATTGCATATCGCCAAAATTGCTCTGAGAATTGTAAAGAGAGCATTGTTATTATTTCAATGACAATATCTCGTATGTTATGCTGTTTTTATGACAAATATTAATTTCAATTGAATTAATGAATTTACCGTTTAGTAAATTTGTTTTTTCGCTCGTTTCTTTGAATGTAATAAACGAAAGAAATCAAATCCTTAAATCCTGTTTTCGTTAGAAAAATATTTTTTTATAATTACGTGGCAATATTTATTTTGATTTTTACACAAATCCTTTTTAGCTTTGCGATGCGAATTTATCGGTTAATCAGACATTCACGTTTTTGATATCACAAGGATCTGTAATGAGTCTCACGATTGTCAAAGCCAGAATCAGCTGTCTCGTTTGGTCAATCGATCAAACTTTTTCTCAATTGCCAGTGAAAGTGCTTTTAATTATTCCAGATATGCGATATATTAATTAACTGCGCTTAAACTGCACGATGGTAAACTAAGAATAGCTTATACGTGCTGCATCGAATGACGTAGCCGAAGAACGTACAGCACGTTATACACTGACTCTCAATTACGTAACAATGATATTTAGTCTTATACATCTATTCTGTAAGTATGCGGCTCTTACCGCATCATCGCGACACATCGCGATAAACACAATTTCATGAGACAAGTAAATTTCGCGAGATATAATCCCAACGTTAGCAGATAACGAGCGGCGAGATAATTTCGGGTGCAATGCACGACACTAGGTTAAAAGAGAAGATGCGTTACGTTTCTTTTTCTCCAGCTACCCCCCCCCTCTCCTTTTTTTTATCTTATTTTGACCATTTTGCTATTCATATAATTTGTCATATTACATATAATTACAATGTAATTGTTGCAGCAATATTTATATGCGAAAGAGAAAATATATTTATGTGTGAGAGAGAGAAAATAAAAAAGTAGAGTATTTAATAATAACAGTCGCGAGGACTGTAATATGCAAATTGGTCTGCAGCCGTCTATTGCGAGGCGCGTCAAGTTTATTTCCTTGGTCTTTTCTTACATAATCAGTGCTCGCGTTTGACGGTCGACCGCCATGTTACTGCATCTCTCTCTCTCTCTCTCTCTCTCTCTCTCTCTTTTTATTCGTTGTATCGGAATAGTAGGAGAACTCCCGGTTCTCAACGACGATAATCGACTCTCTCGAGTGCGCGTGTGTTAGAAGAGCGGCATAGGAGGATGAGGTACAGGAGAAGTAGGAAAGGAGGGGCAGGAGGGTGGAGCGGAGGGCGGACAGGCCAAAGGTATCTCTCCGACCCCTCCGCGACACACACATCGGTCGCGCGCGCGCGCGCGCACGCGAGTGGGGAGCGGCCGTTCGCCGGGGCGGCGGCGGCGGAGGAGGAAGAGGAGGAGGAGGGGGAAGAGGGTTGGAAGGGATCGGGCACGATGGAGGGCAGGGGGGTGTCGTGACGGGGACAAACGGGCCGCGACCGAGAAAACGGTGCAGGCAGCGCGCGCGCAGGTGCGCGCTCCCCGGTTCCTGCCGTTTTGTATTGCGTGTGCCGTGTCTGCCGCGTCCGCGACGTCTACCGCGACGCGAGATGTGGCAAGACTTAAAGGCTCGTTTACATCACGTTGGACGGAGCGACGTGTCGCCTCACCTTACCTCACTTCACTTCACCTCACTTCACTTCACCTCACTTCATTTCACTTCACTTCACTTCACTTCACTTCACCTCACCTCGCTTCGCCTCGCCTCGCGGTTTCGGTAGTGACGAAAGTGACGACTCACGATGATTGCCAACGGCGTGCAGTGGTGGTAGTAGTAGTTGCAATAGTAATAGTTGTAATAGTAGTTGTAGTAGTAGTTGCGAAAGATAGTGTGTGACGATGATGCGGTAGCTGTCTAAGATTAAGTCGGCCCAGGTTCCTACACCCGCTCGTGCCAAAGGGGATAGATGCACTGGCTTCTCGTCGTCCCACGATCACCCACCTGTCGCGGGTCTCTTCGGTTTTTCTTCCTCTTTTTCCGCTGCTCTTCGTCCGTCGTGCTTCTCGAGGACGGACCACGTCGAGGCACCTCGAGAGTAATGCTCTTGTTTGCGTAAGCTACAAGTTTCGCGTGATTGCTCGCGAATTGACAATCGAATACTCGATTACTTAATTCTGTTCTCTTAATTCATTTAGAGTTACTTTGAAATCTTTATTCTTTCTCGGCGAAGATTTGATGAATTTAGCTTCTCTGAAGATTAATGAAAAGTTGCGATTTTCCATAAAGTATTGTGTTCATAAACAGTTTATAAGCAACAGCAATATTTCAATTCTAGACAGTTATTGTTTACCGTATGGAAAGTTTCATTGAAACTATTTTTCCGCATTGAAAATATTTCCCTATATTGATGTTTGATGTAATATTGTTTTTATAATGTCAAGCGAAATCTGTCATTTGACGACGTAGACTTCGTTACATTCCATTACACTGACGTAAGAGTAAACTATTCTTACAAATCTAATGACTTATTATTTTATATCTTTAGTCGTAGATAGTCACAACGTACTTTAAATTTCACATTAAAATAATCACCGTTAAACAAATCCCAAAAAAAAAAAATAACTGAGCTATTTTACAAGATTTACATTGATATCAATGGTGTCGATTTGATGATTATCGTCAACATTTGTTTCTGAATGATCTTCGAGAAATTATTTGCATAGAGAAGCAGAAAAAATATATCATTTTTAACTTAACATGTATAACATTACGTACATTCTGCAAGAAACTGCTGCACTGCTGCACATTGTTAAGAATCGAATGTGCGTAAAAAAACGTGTTTGGATAAATTTTAATGTTTCTTTTCAAGATCGATAACCGTTTTTCGAAGGCTGTTTTGACACGACAGGGGGATGTCACGATTTAACGTGAGGAGATATAGACGAATTACCATTTCACGTGACGGAAAGAACTTGTGGCTACGATTACAGGCGTTTCGCCATTATTACGCCGCACTCGATTAGTCGCGAAAGTGCACGTGCGTGCGTAGTGTGGCATGCGCTCGCACATAATTAGCGGCAATTATACGCGCGACAACGTGACGAAGGTCGCCGGTTTGCGGAAACTCGCTTGCGCGCAAGCGTATAGGCTCATTATTGGACGCGTCCGTGCCTCGAGCTAACGTACGAATCGATCGTTTCGCTATCGTGACCTATATTCCACGCAAAAGTCTACGAAATACGAGAGGAGCGGGCGATTCGATCAGAACTGCGGAATTATTTCGATTAGCGAGACACGTCTATCGATTCACTATTTGTCGATATTCAGCTACGAAATTCAGTGGAACAGAAACCCGAATTCACGCGGACTCGCCGAGAAAGAAAGGGAACCGTGTTTTCCTTGTGATTTATCTAACTCTTCTTCCGATTCTTCCGATCTCGAGCATCATTTCCTTTCTACTTTCAATTTGTGTGTTTGGATTGCGTTTGGATTCAATTTCCTTCAATTTGTTGTTTACTTCTCGATTTCTGAGTTTTTATAATAGTAAAAAAAGCTCGTTTGTGATACTTGAGAATATTATTTCTTATAGTCATTTTAAAAGTTACAAGACTTTTTCATTCTTCGTTGTTGATTTGTCTCTCTCTTTCTATTTTTTTTTTCTCTCAACATATTTATCTCAACATCATGTTGTTATATACATTATATTAAATAAAAATCGAGTGTATAATTTTTGTAATATTAAAGAGAATATATCTATTTGATATAATAAAAATTCACAAATTTTATTTACAAAATTTCTATAAAAGGAATATGAGCAGAAACATATATATTTATTATATAAATTTGATATTTGACGAGTAGAAATTCAGATTTATTTGTTGATGCAAAATAAAATGGCAATAGCTGGTGGTAGTCTATATTAATTTCATGCAAACTGAACTCTAACCATTATCTACGACTTGGGCGATAAAGCGATTTATGCTGCATTCCGCGTTGGTCAGACTCGATAACGTTTCGTTTAATTAATCGGCTGCTGGGAGAGATATTTTCGTGCTAGTTCCGGGGACGGGTCTACTACATAGCATTTTTAATTGGAGACAATATTTTTTGTATTAAGTTATTGTTTTGTTATAATAAAATAATAAAAAGACTCACCTAAAACATTAAAATATATAAATTTTCAATTTAATTAATTTATGTCATTCAGTAAGTGACAATTTAGACAAGAAATTTATGATATTTACAAAGCATGACAGAGATATTCTATTTATTATGGTGTTATTATGTGCTAATTAATTAATTCGTATAATCTAATCTCGTGAAGAAATTTCTTATACAACTGAAAATGATTTCGAAAATAACACAGTGTTTATTGGAAAAACCTAGAAAATCTGGAATTCTCAAGGAATTTGTTTATGCCTTAAAAAATCGAGGAAATTCCCAGGGAATTTTATTGAAAATCAGGAAACTTTTTTAAGTTGCTTTTTCTAATATTTCGTTTTTATATTTTAATCAGGACTTTACCGACTGAATTATTAATGATAACAGTGGACCCATCTTTTGAATATCAAAGCATATTGATTTTACGACCAATCCAATATTCAGTAATGAAGACAATGCTTTCGTGCTAGGCGCAATTTTGTACTAGTGCATTATAGTTGTGCATTATATAATTTTTTGTTTGTAACTTTTGAAAATAAAGCTTGAAAATTTTATGCAATATAAAAAAATATTTCTTTTTCGAAGTCTATATAGTCGTTTTCACAATTTTTCAAATTTAATTGAAACTCGAGTGGTTCTTAATTTTATTTTATAATTTATAAACTTTTATAAATGGTAAATATTTATATATTAAAAGCTTTGCACAATAAATATATATTTATTTGTAAGACACATTTTAAAATACTTTCATTTTATCTGGAATTTTCAACAAATTGCTTTGAAAAACTCGGAGAACGCTCAAGAAATTTTTTCTTGTCAATAATTTGAATAGGAAAATAATAGTGTAATAGTTTGTAATAGTGTGATGCGATACTCAAAGGTCACTCTCGAGGGTGGGGGGGGGGAGGAATCGATGAGATGTTCCTTTAGGACGAGCCAAGTGACCCTGGGCTTTTCGCAACCTCCCCCGATAATAACGGGACCAACCCCGATGCTGGCATCATCGCATTTCTCTGGCTACGTGATAATGTTTCGAGGTTAAGCGGATGATGAAGCGGGGCGTGTGTGGCTCAGCGCCACGCATCTTGGCATGGCATCTTTTTCGGCCACGCGATTGCATAATCGCGCAGCGGCGGCACTTACCCGGGTCGTCCGCGTTAGTCGCGCCTAGTTCGCCGTGCGGTCTCGCCGCGTATTTTCTTTTCGTTTTGAGCAGCGCGTGCCTCGCAGCGAGCCTCCGCAAATCATTATCGATAGTATTACAGCTGGTGATTAGCGTTGATAGTGAGATAGCACTGGCTCAACGATATCATACGTTTTCGCATCGAATTCGTATCGCATCTATATCTCGCAGAATCGGAGGGATTTTAAAGTTCCTCTTTAAAGTTCTGATAGTTCACGAAGAACATGTAGTATTGTCCAATATTTTGAAATTATATCGCATCTTGAAAAGAAAGTAGATTACACTCGAAGAACAATGACAATTTGGAATTCAATTGGGCCATTAATAAAATTCTATTTAAAAAAATCGAATGTCGCTTTGAGATAACAGTGTCGATATTTTATTCACTGAAGTGTGAAGCCAGTTAAATATTTGTAATTTTGTAATTTATGAAGAGACGATGGTTGTTTTTTTTTTATTCCTTAAAACTTGTCGATTCGTTATTCTTTTGCTCGAGGTGTGATATATATATATATATATATATCCAAAGATAATTGTTTCACAAAATTACAGTTTTCAATCACAGTTTTTTTTCTCTAATACCAACATAGTTGATAGCGTGACTTTCTATTTGATAGTTTGTATATACTCGATCGATCTGGTTTTTATTTTCTTTGTTGTTAAGTTTATTATATGGATATCCTTGGATAGTAGCGCCGTGCCGTCGCTATTAGCGACGTCGCGAGGTGACAATGTCGGAGGATCTGTCATGCCGATCTGACTGGATCCGTGGAAGGCACGGTGTGCATCGTGGTAACACGGCAGAATCGATCGTTAAGCTCGTTTAACGGCAAAGTGATCCAATTACATCGTTACCGTCGAAGCAAACGTCGCTTCGAATTTCCCATCATGTGCTGCGTCGCTATTGTCTCGTTTCTCTTCTCTCATTTTTTCTCTCCAATATTGTCCCTCGCGCGCATCCTATTTTAATTTATTTACTTTAATTTGCATACGTTACGATCGCAAAAGCTTTGTATTCTAACGAAATAACGCTCTCTTTTGTTCCAATGTTAAATTAATTGATGCACAACCAGTGAAAACAAGCGTGAATTTCTTAAAGCATATTCAAATTGTCTGGCAACATTTGCTTTTTTTTTTAATTTTTATCACTTATGTTTTTGTTAAATATGATTTAAAATAGAAATTAATCAAGAAATAAGATACTTTATCAAGTATATTTTCGAATTCATTGAAACCTACCTGATTATTTGTTCGTCTGATTATCGTTTGTTATCTTTCGCGATTATACGTTTTGAATATTTCAAATGAATCGCTCTTTTAATCAGAATTGTTTGATAAATATTGAATAAAAATGTTTAAATAAAAATATCCGAGGTATTTATAAGTTGCGAGTTATATATCGATACATGTTTCCATGTACTCTCCAAATTATTCTCTTAGACTCAGAGTTTGCTTTTCTTTAATTTTTGTTAAATACAATTTAAGCAGGACTCAAAATAGAAATTAATCAAGAAATAAGATACTTTCTCAAGTATATTTTCGAATTCATTGTAATCTATGATTATTTATTATTCATTTTATTGTTTGTTATTCTTTCGCAATTACGTACGCTCTGAATATTCCAGACGAATCGCTCTTTTTGTCAGACCAGAATCGTCTGACAAATATCGAGAGTAAAATTTTTTAAAGTTAAAATATCGAGATATTTATAAGTACTACGAGTTATGTAATATCAACACATGTTTCCGCATAATCTCCAAATTATTCTCGTAGACAGGTTCCATCTTTTACTCGGGAAGCTCGAGCTTTTGGCAGGCGCGTTGGTTAAAGAGCAATGAGACAGCCGGGCGTGTACGTGCACGCGGATTGTATAACCGGTGGGACTGGAAACGTCGAACCGTTTCTCTGCCACTTCGCCTGCCGCTTGCGGCCAGCGCTGCCGCTGCTGCAGTTACTGGCTCGCGCTCCTGCTCTAGGTCGGATCGCTAGTCGCAAGCGGCTCTAGTCATCGTTTAGTCGTTGCGCGTATCGCTCGCGGGCCGCATAGCATCCGTACGTGATATTATACGTAATATTATTCCTGCGTTCCTCTTTTTTTTTTCTCTTTGCAATCTACACCGGCGTGATTATCCCGAGCGATTATGTCATCGATCGATCATCGGTTTGACGAAAGGATTTCGTTCGTTTCCATTGGCGTAGTACACTGGTAAAATCCACGTCGTGAGAGAGAGAGAGAGAGAGAGAGAGAGAGAGAGAGAGAGAGAGAGAGAGAGAGAGAGAGAGATGTGTAAATTACTTTTCAATTGCAATTATATAATTCAATTGCACGTGTGGAAAGCATTCCTTGATAAATGTAAAATGTCATAAAATTATCCATGGACTTATCCAAGAATGTATTCTTACATCGTCTTTCCCATTCGGTTTGTGCATCGGCTCATCCAATTCTGCAGTTGTATTCGACGTTGCAGAATAGAACGTTTGATCTGTTCCGCAAATGTAAATCGATAACCCGCGAGCGCTATATTTTCTCGAGATCGATTTCCATTCCGAGCGGAGATTTACTTAGCACGATAAATTCCGCGCTCACGGTCCAAGGTCGTGATTGTGTAACGCTATATTGCTCTAGAGCAGTCCAGCTATGCGCTCGTATATACGCTGTCGTCTCGTAAATCGCAATTGTCTCTTCCTGGCTCTTTTCACGAGTGGCGGCAAAGTTACGCCCTGCCCGTGGAAAGTCGCCGCGCGCGAGTGCATTCCTCGCCGCATTTCTCTCCGTGAAACGATCGACGATTTTGGATCTCGCATCTCGATCGCCGTAAGTAATTTCTCGACGACGATCTCTCTCTCTCTCTCTCTCTCTCTCTCTCTCTCGTCGTCACGCCGATCATCGGTTATGAAACGGAAGGTCGCGACGCCGCCGACCGGTCAAACGACGGAGTCACCTGCCCGCGCCAGGATAATTTTGGATCGCGCGCGCGATGCACCTGTTGCGGGCTGGGCAAGGTCGCACGAGTTACACAGATTGTGCAATTCACTCCGCGTGAATCTAAAACGGCCGACGATCGACTGCATTCGGCGACCGGCCCTACCCCCCCCCCCCTCCCTCGCCTCCCCGCGCGCTTCTCATCGCGCGCTTATGCAGTTGCACTCGTGGTGCCCGTGTGGTATCGTGGTGCCGCAGTTGCCGTCGGTTAAATCACGAGGAATAATCGATGTCGACATTGCTGCTGCTGCTGCTGCTGCTGCTGCACTGCGGTGTCGCTCTTTTGACTTTGGCAGAACCGCGACTCGAGTCTCAAAGTGCATCGACGATCAATTCCTTCGCTCCGATCTCAGATCCTGGATAACGGCTGTTATCATTGTCTCGTGGCAGTCGGTCGCGCGCTCTCGATCGCTAATGAAGAAAATCTTTGAATTGATCAAATTCTTTTAATGTTGTGCGCGATTGGTGTGGATCCGCGATGTATGTCTCACGGACATTTTGAAACGCTGGAAATAGAACACTGCGGTGCAATAAGATGGTTTCACTTTATGTGATTTCAATACGGTTTCAATTTATAGGAGGAATTATCGGAATTGATTCCAATTCGATGATTTGCGATTCTTAGGAGCTTGACGTCATTCTCTGTGGTTTAAAAGATAAAACGTTTTAGACGATACTATTTTTTTGCTTCTAATTTCAAACCGCGGAAAAAGATGGATTATTTCAGTCATTTTGAGATATCGAATACAATTGTTACAATAACGACCATTTGTGTAGATTCAACGTGGCATGCTCAAACGACGTATTGTGTAATAAGATAATATAATTATCCGATGAATTTCAAATTGATGGGAAATTTGTGCGAAAACAACGACTACCTATATGTAAATAGCGCGATAATTAATTTTATGTGACGTCACATTATTGTGAAAGCACGTGATTGGATTGGAGAAAATAATCGATGATAGATAATCGGGCACTGTTTATCGCAGTATCTCTCCTTTTTTCAATACTCACTCGAACTCCAACTGAGAAACAACGAGATCTGAAATCACAAGTTCATAAATCGATCGGAGAAGCTATAGTTGAACTTGCATAAGAAGGAACATATAAATATTTTATATATATTAATTTTGTGTCGAGGTATTGCGCGGTGCAGTGACTATTTATATCACATCCAGCTCTTTACTTTCGCTAAATATAACCAACGGATATTCTTTCGATTGATCTACGACGATAATCGAGATAACTTTATCTCGAGAATGCGAAGATTAAGTAAGATATTTCTTTCTTACTCGAATGTTATAACATCGGTGACTTGTAATGGGACACATCGACGACGAATCTATGAAAGGATCAACTGTCTAAAAACATCAAGATGCACCGACGCTGTGTGCATTAACGGATCGTGCTAACGCAACGACGACGACGGCGACAGCGACGATGACGACGACGACGACGACGACGACGACGACGACGACGACGACGAGACGCGTCCCGATGCCGAAGCGTCGTGGCACCGGGGACAGTGGCTGCTATTATTAGCAGCGTCGTCCTCTTCTCGTTTCGCGTTTCGAGAGGAAAATAGCAGCTGACATCCTTCTGGACGACACGACGCGCCCGAGAAACCCTTGACTCGTCGTCGCCGTTTTTGCCGTTGCATCTTGAAGAGATTCGTGAAGAATTTTACCGTTCGCCCAATTAAACTCGTCGACAATCGCAATTATCATCGATATCGAGTTTTTTTTCTGATCACGCTGATGAAGTGAAGATCTAATTACACGTCGGAGATAATCGCGTGACTTGAATGTCGTTACATAAGTGTTTACATTTTTAACACGCGCGCGCGCGCGCGCACACACACACACACACACACACACACACACACACACAATGAATCGCGGTTAGCGACAAATTAAACATTTCTATCTAATGAGGTACTCCGCTATTAATATCATGATTCAATTTGAAACAGACACGTTGCAACTTGCAACTTTATTGCAATTCGATGCTCGAGGGAAGGGTAAATTGGAAAGCAGATAAGAGGGCAAAAGGGGGATAGATTGCGAGGATTAACGAGTAAAAAGAGTATGAGAGCGAGTCGAGCGGAAGTGAGCCAATACGAGATTACAGGGCAGTTGGGGCTCGTGCCAGATGCGCGTTTACACGAGCCCTGAATACTGTAAATGCACTATCTGGTACGACATCTCTTCTGTCGCCGCCATCACCGATCATATGACAGGATGTCATCTTTTTAGCGTTATAGCATAGATAAGTGTGTACAAAAACAGATATCGATACCAGATTGCGCGATATCTCTGTCTCTCGCGAGCGAGAGTGATATCGGGAAGGGCACATATCGGCGGACCCTTCGTCGGACTACTTCGAAATTTGCGAAGTTGGTTCGATTGTAATCGTGTATCCATTGTGATGTATATACCTATTATATAATATCTTTGTGAAAATTCTGTCTTTTTTTAAAGCAAAATTTTTGGAAGTCATTTAGTAACAATTCCAAATTCTAGAGAGAAGAAAGTTTAAATCAGAGAAAGAAGGCTTTTAAATTAGAATAATGTTTTAAAATAGTATTTAAGATTTAAGATTTATTAAGAATTAAGATTTTGATTTTAATAAAACCAATTCTTTTTTGTGTGATTTGTAGCGTTTTATGATATGTCTTTTATTTTTGGTCTCGATATTTTCTTAAAATGAACATTATTGATATTGTTATAAGATGGAATCGTACAAATATTTTTATTTTTCCATAATAAGTTGTAGCATAGGAAGATCGTTCAAGATTTTCAATCAGTTTTTTGTTGTACTTGACAAAAAATTGATTTGTGAAATGTAATTATTACCATTATAACGATATAATATCCTAATATTAAGGATATTATTCTGGAGATAAAGTATAATTTTAAATTTTTTAAAAGTATATTAATGTATAATCGTATCGATAATTTATATTCAAGAACATTAAATTTATCCAGAATAATAACTACCGATAAATAATATACTTATGTAAATTTAGATTTTGGATAATCGGCGAATAAGTAACACAAGTTTCTATAGTTCCTATCAATATGATAAAATATTACCTAATGATTTTGTAGAAAGTAATTTTATGGAATATTTGTTACGAAAGTTTGCTCAATGTGTATGTACTATAATAGATAAATTCTGCGGCAAAATAACTGTCATTGTCGCGCTTTCTATCTTATTTCCTCTTTTTTTATTGTGAGATATAATATCTCGCAGAGGAAAGGATGCGGCCAAAGGAATGAACACGTATGCCACGTTGATAAATGTTCTTTTTTACGCGATCATCGGCAATGACAGTTCTCTATAGGTTCTCTATAGGTAATGACGTTTGACTATTTGTAACGAGAGATTTGTTAATGGAGGAGTGCTTGTTGCATATTCGTTTCATGTAACAAGGCTTCACATATACGTAACAATTTCTGCGCGCGCGCACTCCCCCCCCACACACACACAATATACATACACATACACATTGCTTATACATAGGATCATATATTGTTGTATCAAATGGCAATAAAAATCATCTAATGCGTTCTTCATTTAATTTCACCAGCGCCTTTATTAGTTATTAATTTGTAAAAATAGATCATGCAATTTTGAAAATTCTCTTTTTCCTGTATCCAAACGACGAAGATAAGAAGAAATGTTTGCAGTAATAAATTTATTACTCCCGATTGCTGCCAATTGAAGGTTGTTTAATAATATATCGAGTCCGATTATCTTTGTGTACATTGTTATTAATTAATGTAAAAAAAAATTTATTAGGCAGTAATATAAAATTAAATTGCTTATTTGTAAATGAAATTTTATAATTTCGTCGAGAGAAACAACTTGTTTCTTTACTTCATCTATTTTCATTCATCTTATCTTTCTTCCATGTGTTATCGATCATATTTGATAAGTTTATAGATATAAAAAGAAATCAAATCGTTTATTCAATGAGCTGTAAAATTATTTATCGAAATAATTTTTTTCAATTATCTTAAAGTAAATATTTAATAAAAAATATCATTGGAGATGTAAGAGTAAATGCTTTTATCATGGATGAAAATGTAGAATTCTAAAATGAACAATTTAAAGAAATATTTACCTAATCGGCGCAACTTTAAAAACGAAAAAGAAATTAAATATCTTAAGAAAAACGGTCGTTGCGTTTTTGTTGTTTCGAGAATAATATTAATAAATAGAGTTCTTACTTTTTGAATGAATTTTACATATTGCTATATATTTTTAACGGCGTATGTTACTGAGTTATGTAGATTAAGAAATACGCGATATCTTTTAAATTTTCTGAATGGTGAGGCGAAATGAAGGGGTGGGGATGGGGGCGGGGAGGGGGGAGTAGAACCAGGGCGTAAGCGGAAGCTCGAAATACTTGGTTAAAAATAATTGCTAGAGAAATGGAGTATTTCTTAGAGCCGGAGATTCGACAGAGGCGGCAAGGTCAATCGATAGGAAAATCTCGTAACACGTAAGCAGGTGTATTCCCTTCGGTATTCACATTTTCCCTTTATATCTTTTGCAATCGCACGAAATTTGGATTTCGTAATTTCGTTTTCATAATTACATGTATGCACGTTAGCATCGCGGAAGATGCGAAGTGCATTTTGTGTCATTAAAATGATTACGTTATGCATAAGCAGGATATATTTAATGCTAATACCTCGAAACACAAGAATTCTGTCACATCCTATGATATTGCAGTTTTGTTTTATTTTTTTGTTACATTTTTAAGTTAGAGTAGTATTGATTATCTGGTTTTTCAAGATGTCATTGTGAGTAGTCAATCAAGTGAATGAAAAAGTTTATTGCTATTTCATTACGGGAGACAATTGGGAGATAATTTTTATTTTTTATTAAAGTTATTTCACATAAATTTGATGATTTATCGCTTTTACCTTGTCATGTTGATTTTTAATTTTGAATTTAGGTCACAAAATGATACAATTTAGAAGTGTATTTAGCAATTTATTTTATTTTAATGAAACGCAATTTTAAATGATTATATATTAAATCAATACAACGATATTACTGTGAAGCTTTGAATTTCGGTACTTGTGTATATATTATGTATCATAAAATAAGAAGGAAAGAGAGAGATTGCACGGAGAAGAAAATAATCATCGTTATTCGAACTGGAAGAGCAGAGTAATTGGAGCACCAGAAACATCTTTCCTAATCGTTTGAAGGAAAAATTCCTTTAGCGATCGGCATGTTGGCAGTGTGGTTAGCTGGTTGTGTGGTTGATTTATATACACGACCGCTATCGGCACTGCTATTATGACGGTTGCAAATCAACTATCAGGAGAAGCGATTATTGACGATCTCGAATATGAAAGGTTTTTTTTTTTTTTAACAGGTTTTGGACATCATCGGTGATCTGGAACTCAACGGCATCAGAAGAATGTTAGTGTTATTGATCCAAGTCGAAGATATTTAGGAATCTTTCCACATTATACAGAGCGAGTTTTAATTCTTATACATATATTAATATACTTCAAGATAGAATTCAAGCAAAAAAGTTCAAGAAAAGAAGAGCATTACAAATATGAATTGTGTTTATGTAAATGTCGAAATATATATCGTAAATTATAAATATTAAATGTGGAGATCGGACAACACTTGGAATATTCGTCTAGGATAATGCAAACTTACATCTGATCAATTTTTTCCACTTTGCTTCCAGATCAGCCTACGTATCTTTCGGAGGTCTGTTGATGAGGTTACAAGGCGATGCGAATAATCTGCACGGCTTCGAGATAGATCAACACATGTACTTGCTAATGAAGAAACTTGCATTTTGACAGTCTCCGGTTCATATAATAATTTATCATAATCATTTTATATTCTAACTTGACTTCATTAAATGATTTAAGTCTATCATTTATCATAGATCTCACTATAGAAAATTAAGAGAAATAAAGATATTTTTCACGTTGGATTCTGTTTTATTTACCCTCATTTCTGTTACGTTAATGACTAAATACGAAGCAATAATCTGATTGATGGAAAGACTGTGTTCCATTAGGAAAACTGTTAACAACTGTTAATTTTAAGTTTAAAAGATACTTAAAGAAATAAAAATTTTTTTATGAAAATAAGAACATTTGGGCACGTAGTATTTATCGAGAAAAACAATTTCAAAAAACTGATTTTTTTTTTTCATTTAAGATTTAATCGTAACGATTACATAGTCGTAATAGGAGTGATATAGATCTTGGATGTTGACCAAATTGCTACGGAGTGCATCACTGAATGCGCCATCAAGAAACAAAAATAGGAATCGGGGTATTGCACATTTCTTGTCGACGTGCACATAGTCACGTTCTTGTAAATGTACATATATTTCGCTATATGTATAATTAATAAATCTATATTCCGATATTAGTACGCTTCCGAGATATCTCTTATTTTATTTTTGATCTATACGTTTCATATGTCAAATAAACGACGTCTTATTATTATTGTTAAGCACATGTGTCTAATAATTAAAATAGAAAATTCCTCGAAAGAACATCGCCTGAAAAATATAATGATAATGAGTAGTTGATAATGAGTATTTTATTATAATAAAAGAATAAGAAGAAAAGTATAACATCTTAAGTGAGAAAAAAATTAGTTTTTCAAAACATGGAAAGAAAAAGATTAAGTAAGAATATATAAATGTTAAAGTGGACATATATATATATATATATATATATAAGAAACGTGCGATTGTTTTAATTTAAACTTTTTTGTTTAAATTTCTAATTTATGTTGATTGACGGATGAAATAGATAGATTCTGTTTTGGACGTTAAATGAGCGAGGATTCAGTAACGCTCGCTATACGGGCGAGAGATTGACTTGGCGACGGTTAATTTATGTAATTAAAGTCGAGGTACTTCTGACCTTGCATATGCGGTTGCTTCGCTCTCGCGCGAGAGCGATGCAACGGAGGTACAAGCGACATGCGTGGGACGAACGCGCCTTCAGAAATGGCGGACGTGGTGTGCGATATTGCGTAACATTTACGACTGTGGGTAAGATGGCTGATGCTTAATAAGGGCCCGATTCTAAATAGATTGGCCCAATGACATATAATTCGCTTACGTCTGTCGGCCGTTGCATAATGCGTCTAGTGTCCGCGAAAAATCTCTATCTCGATCGAGATGCCATTTCTTATAAACAAATTTCATCATGCATTTTCTTACCTCTCAATTTGAACTCATTCGATTATTTTTTTATAATTGTTAAAATTATATAATTATATTATTATTTTATAATATTATTTTAAAATTGCACATATAAATGTAAAATAAAAATTTCTTTTATTAATGACTATCTTAAGCATATAAAATGGAATTGTTAAGTGAGTTTGTCTCGCTACATTACAGCTTTATTTACATTAATCGGTTTGTCTTGTTTAATCAATACGTATTCAGTTTCGTAGTGATGATGACGCGTAAGCATTGATCAAACGATGTGCAAACAGCAAGTCCTTGCTTATCCGGGCTCCAATCCAAAGAGCTAATAGGTTGCGACGAAAGTGTACAGTTCTGCAACAAATTGACATTCCCTACAACTCCTTGTTCGATCCCGTCGACGTCTGTAGTTTTCCTCTTCTCTGGATAATTACTAAAAAGGATTATAAATAATTAATTAGTTTCAAATATTTTGATTCAAAATGTAATTAAATATTGTTCTCATAAAACAAATAGAATATATATTTACTATTTCCAAAGACAGATCGTTCCTCCACCGCCACATGTCGCGAATAATTCACGGTTTTGCGGTAAATGCCTGACCAGCCATATCGTCGATTTGTGGGCCTAAAATATGTAGTAGGTTTTTATATATATATATATATATATATATATATATATATATATATATATTTATAAAAAAGTGGAAAAGCAGATATTAACTTTTTTCAAGATACCTTTTCAACGAGATATGCAAAACCTTTTTCAGGATGCTGAGTCTTCAAATCAAAAAGATAAAATTTTGATTCTAGTGTAGTAGCAACCAGCTTATTCATAGGAATGTCTTTCCTATCGAATTCAAGACTGCAAACTCCATTTTTCAAATTACTTTCCCACCTTAGCGACATAGCTCTTAAGTCGAACATTTTGACATCTCCGTTATCATATCCTGCGACTACTACTCTTTCTTCGGAATTGTACGAATTACCAAATCCAACTGACCAACAGTCCCGTCGACTTTCCCCTTCCTTTGGTTCCATAATAGCGACTGGACGACCCTTTTGTCTAGGATCCCATACTTTTATACTTCCATCTCTGGATCCAGTTACTAATTCTGGTGCTCCACATCCTATACTAGCACCTGCTACTCCATCAATGGCATTTATAATTTGCGTATGAGCATTAGCAGAATAAATTGGTATCGAAGGATCCTCTAAATTGTAAATATTCAGTTTACCCTGTAAAGTTAACTTTCGTGACACGTGAACCAGTTGAATATTACACAGGTCATGAATATTTAATAAATATCTGTTAGAATGAAAGAAACCTTGAAATCACCAGTAGCTAAATATCTATCACGAAGACTGGAAGCCTTGAACGTTCCACATTTCATCTGATTGGACCTCTCTATATCCTTGATGAGTTTTAATTCTCCACTAGATATTTCGTAAATCTGTATGATGCCGGTACCTCGAGGTCGGGAGCCCATAACCACAAACTTTGCACTGCATGGTATCCATTTTGCATCAAACAGTGAATAGTCAACTGATTTCTCAATGTGACAGATTATTTGTGGTTTCGATAGCTTGTCCATGTCTATTCTCAAGATTTATTCTCTTTGACTTCAATAATACTAATACCAGCAGAAAACGTGAGAATGACTCGTTTTGACTTGTGCATTTTCCAGCAGCTAGCATGTTTCCAAAGTAACCATAAACAAATTTGCGTGCCATCTAGAAGACATAGTTTTAATTATAATTACAGTTTCAGTGTTAATTTCAAGATCATAAGTTTTCAGTTTTAGTTTTTTTAAATAATTTTTATTTTTTTGTGTGAAATTTATTTTGTATTTTTTTAAATGAAAAAGATAAATAATAGTATATCTTATATTATTAATTAAATTAAATGGCAATTTATCAACCAACTGATGTTATCTATTGTTGGTAATTACTGATACATTACTTAGTTGACATTATTTAGTGTAATTCGGACAAATAAAAGAAAATATGCTTAAATTCTTTATTTGTTAATTATATTTAATTTTTTTGTTACTCAATTTTTTGACTTATAACTTTATAATTATAATTTATGATATTAAGAAATTTATAATAAAAATAACTTATAAATTATTATATATTATTGATGATAGTCAATGATTACTTGTCGATACTAGTTCTATATTATATATTAGATTAATCATATACATAGTCAAAATATACATAGACAAAATTGTGTCATAAAGAAAGATTCATAAATTACGAGTCTGAATAGTTTACATATTTTGTATCAACACAAACTATTTTTTATATAAATAATATAAATAATTATATTATATAATAATATAAATATTATAAATCGAATAGCATAATTTTGGTAAAAAATTTTCTATATACAAGGTCCCAAAACTCCCGCATTTGGAGTACACATGATTCACTAGGTGATTCTTTATGCTAAAAGAAACAACTTTTTCCTTCAGCAAAATTGCGTGCGACGAGTAGTTTTTACAGTGGATCAGATTAAAAGTGACGAATGAGCGCGCATATATGCGTAGCGGTCAGGGCTGGCGCGCGTTCCTCAGACCGGCGCGGTCTGATGATACTTAATCTTTGACGACTTCACGTACTATATTATTTAAAATATGATAAAAGTTAACAAAATAAGTATTGTTTTCATGTCCTTTAACGATTTAATAAAAAAATTGTCTGATTTCGTAGTATTATCTCGAAATAAAAATAAATGTAAATAATATGGTGTATGAACTGAGCATTCTATTATTTTAATTACTGCACAATTGCATATAATAATAAAAAAATATACTGAATTTAATGAATTATTTAGACACTATTATAAAAAAATCAATTTTTTGACTTTTCGTGATTACGTACTCACGTAATTAATAAGTATTCGTTAAATTCAATATTTTTTTATATTTTTGTCAAATGCAATTGCACATACGACAATAAAAAAATAATTAAAATAGTAGAATGCTCAGTTCACCATATAATTTACACCATATAATTTACATTTATTTTTATTTCCAGATAATGCTACGAAATCATACAATTTTTTTATTAAATCGTTATGTAAAGAATGAATACAAATACTTATTTTGTTAACTTGTATTATATTTTAAACAATACAGTATGTGAAGTCGTCAAAGATTAAGTCCTAGGCCGCGCCGGCCTAAGGAACGCGCGCCGGCCCTGACCGCTACGTACATACGCGCGCTCATTCGTCACTTTTAATTTACTGTAAAAACTACGTCGCACGCAATTTTACTAAAGGAAAAAGTTGTTTCTTTTAGCAAAAAAGAATCACATAGTGTACTTCAAATGCGAGAGTTTTGGGACATCCTATATATACAATTCTATATATAATTATATTTATTAATTATTCCGTGTATATACATATAAATACAATTATTACTAAATATACTAAATATAAATATAACATTAATTATAAGAATAATCTAATAATCTCTAATTTAATGTCAAAACATCTTGCGTAATTTAATGTATATGTCAGTGTAAAACATATACTTAAATTGATAACATAAGAAATAGAATTGGGCACTTTCAATTTTCTATTAAATAGATAATTTATTTTATATTATTTTTAAATTAAAAGTAATAAAAGTGGTAATTTTTGTCAACCACACACGGCATACCTGACGGACATCGCATAAATGTCACGATTTCTATGCAACATCATATATGTGGATTACTTATAGAATTTTTCCTAAAAATTTACAAAAATGTCCTTCCATTTCTTCCTATCGAAGTTCTTAAGATAATAGGAATTACCTTAGGATGTTTCTTAGTATTCGATGATCTTTTTTTTTTCTCAGAACATTTTAAGAATATTCTTGGATTAAACTAGAATATCTAATGTCTCCAATGTAGATATGTCCATCCTAAATGTGCTTTGGATTTTCAGAATTTACATCCTTGTGCTATTTGGATATATGCATCTAATTATATATAGAAATTTTTGCTGAATGCAGGAAATGGGGGGGGGGGAATGTAGGAAAAAATAATTAAGAAATAAATAATTTGCAAAATTAATAATGTTTATTTTAGTATCAATAATGAAAATATTTAATTTTAAAAATTAAATAATTATATTACAATAAATAAAGAATTTTTCATTATATTATATAGCAAATTTAAATAAAAGCATCAATTAATTTATTTTAAGTTTTATATATTATACATATTTTATACATATGTATATTATATATACATAAAGGATAATTCGCATAAAGTGTTAGAAACTATTTTTTCGGAATTTAAAGATAGCGATACAAAGCTTTCGAAATCTTTTTTAAAATTTATTGAGAGCTTTTTATATGATATATATATATATATATATATATATATATATATATATATATATATATATATATATATGGGTTTTTATTATCAGATTTGCAGAGGAACGAAAGGAAGGATTAACTTATTAAACAGACCATCCACTTATTAAACAGACTTCATATTTTTGAATACATTGTTTTGTATTTGAATATAGAAATTATTGTAGTTTTAAATTCACTGCAAGATATCGTTATTATATTTAGAAATTACTTTATTCTTAACGTTAACTTAGAAGTTATTATATTTTATTCTTTATTTTGATATATTTTGATATTTAATAAAAATTATTTTAAAATGTTTATTTTACGACTACATTATCTTGATACTTTTACCGAACAAAATGAGATAAATTTATTGATATATAAAATATATTATTTAAGAGAAAAATATGCTTTGTAATTTACAATTACATTTTTTTCTTTAAAATAAAAGATATATTTTCTATAAGGAGATTGTGCTATTTAAAATTTTACGAATTTTCAAAAAATTTTAAGAATTGAAGGAATTGGAAAGATTCCAAGAATTTGATATATTATAAGGCCGATGTGATTTCTTTGATAATTCTAGTTCCAAATTCGCTATTAATGCCAAAAATGGCGGATCTCTCGCTTAGAGAAAATAGAGCAGGATAACAGAATGAAATAATATAGATCTAACTTGTCAGCCAATATATTTCTTTTTCCAAGGCAAAATAATATTTCGGAACAACGTTTTCTGTCCACGCCACAGCAAAACCATACTGCCGACAAGAGCAAGGATCGTTATCCTACACTTTCATGAGCCTTTTAACAACTCTTCTTTTTTTTTTCTTTCGCCGGTAATGCGCTCTTGCTTCCCCTTTGCTTCAGCCAACTACGATCGCTTATTTAAAACTAACCAATTGGCTCGCAAGTAGCCGCGACGCGCACAGAAAGATTGAGAGGACATCTAAAATTTTTTACAATAATATTGAATTACGAAAATCGACAAAGTATCAGGCAAATATAATTGGCAAGGAGATATTATTTTAGGGATGTATTATTTAAAATTCCAGGAATATTTCAAGAATTTTGAATTGCAATTCCAAGAATTCGATATTTTAAATCGTGAAAATCAAGAATTTTGAAAATTGATAAAATATTAAAAGAATATACACGTGTTTTGAAATATGTTGGTGACTAAATAATAAATTTAATTTGTAACTGTTGCTTGAATTGTGAGCGAACTCGACATGTATTGCTAATCGATATATCTGCGAGCGAGATCACAAATAAGAAAACAAATAAGAAAACAAGCGAAAACGTATCGTTTGCTTATTAGGTAGGACAATACTTGATACTTTTATAAATAGAGCGTGCGACAAAGGACCAGGCAGTCGAGAGCAAGTAAGCGAACTGAGCAAATTCTGTAGTAATAAAGAATTTAGTTGAAGAAACGAATTCGATTATCTATTGCAAGCCCGTACAAAATACGATTGTCACGCACGAATGATATATGTCACTGACTGATCACTGCATTGATTGAGATTGATATAATCATCAATAATATCTAATAGAAATATAATCACCAATAGTATGTAATAAAAAAATCGTAGGAAAATAATCTTGGAAAGCTAATAAGATTATAGAGCTTCCAATGAGTGCACAAGTGATAATTTCTCTCTATTAATTTGCGAGATGTTATTTTTATTTTTTTTATCAAGATCACTGATTAAAACAAATGCTACTTAATCAAGTACCAAATAACTTTGATTGTAAAAAAATTGTGTAAAAAAAACAAGATGATGTTGAATTTGTTTGAAGCAGCTAAGCTTTACTGTTTCTCCTAAGCACATGATCTCGATAGATCAGTTTATAATTAACATAATATTATCGATTAAAAGTGATATGAAATAATATTGATTTTGTTTTGGAAGTTGATTTTTATCTCTTACAACTAATTTTTCTCGGAAACATCACGATATATCGAATACTAGTCGAATCACTAGTCGAATTCTAATTTATATAAGAGATCGTTATACTTTGTAAGAAAATATGCGTTATATCTTATGTCTCTTACTCCAAATAAAGTAAAGTTAAGGTTACATCTAAAAATTATTTAATAAATTTGGCGAAAATAAAGCACAATTATATTTAATAGAACTTCCTATAATGTCCTTTCATTTCTATTTACGGTATAGCATTTCCACAAGAAACAGATTGCATTGAACACATCCCATACTAATGTGAAACAGAAAGCATTGAAACACTGTATTGAAACACTATAACTCGATATGCCTGTAATTCTCTCATCATTTATTAATACATTCGCTTATGCATAAGGTCGAAGGAGAGGTAAATAAGAGGAAGTAATTTTCAGTTAGAGGTATAATTATTTAAATGCCATAATATGCCATGAGATATTTCATATTTGCTACGAGTGTAGATAAGAGAGTATTAATACGAACTTACGAGATCTTCATGTTATCTCATATCTTCTTTACCTATTGTACGAGCTTCTTCGTAAAATATATTATAAGAACACTACAGGGCGATACTTCCGGTTGGAATATCTATGATACGTATATGATTGCTTAGAAATCGAAGAACACAATCTCAATTAGCATGAGGAGGGTTACGCTAGAGAAAGTTATCGCATTTCTGAAAATAGAGTTAATGTTTGCCTGTTGTTGGCCAGTATCGCGGGACGCGACAAAGTGTCAGATTGTTTGCGACAAAATATTCCGTCTAGTCTCCGCATTGCATGCGATATTATTAGTTATCGAAATAATGTATACGCTTATTTATCGTATTGATGATGTTCGTATGTTTATGCAATCAAGTTGCTTAATGGTCGTAATATTAGAAGTTCCAGTACAGATATTGCTATACACTTTGCAACATGATCGTCTGCAAGTAAGAGGATAAGTGAATAGTTTTACGCATACACTATTTGTTGATACATTACTAAATTGATAAAAATATTTAATAAATAGTTAAAGTAATACGATTCTCCAAATATTAATAATTAATAATTCGAAAACGAAATGGAGCTGTGGGAATAGCGCGGTAAACGATGTGCAATTAAATTAAATTAAATTTTTCATTTATTCCTGACAATCCAAACGTTTCGGCTCTCATGATTGAGTACCATCTTCAATGGTACAACGATGAATATTGAAAGGCCGAACTCTACCATTGTGTGTGGCAAAGCAAACTGTTTGTCGCCCACTTTGGTTACCAAGTCGCGCGAGAGAAACAATTTAATCCCTAAATGACGACAAAAAAAACTGCATAAAGATCTATAATCTTTGTATATTAAGTATTTGCTGTATTACTTACAACCTACAACAGAGTTGAGCCGTACATAATATGTGATTAAATTTTAAAGAATTGTATAGAATTAAAAATATAAAATAAAAATTAATAAATTAAGATTAAAACACACAAGTCAAAAGACAGTCAAGTAATGAGATAAAAAATTTAGCCATGGACAGCATCTTCAAATGCTGGGATGATATAGCATGAAATTGTAACATCCCCAAGGATGAATTTTTGAAAGCTATCTCTTTTGTATTGCATTCTACTTATTTTATTTTTGATAAACAAATTTATAGGCAAACTTTCAGATTACCGATTCTCCATTGTCCCCGATCATAGCAGATCAGAACATTTGGTAATGAAAGATTTGGAAGAGAGAGCAATCGAGAAATTGGGATTAATCCTATCATTTTATTATCGATACGTGGATGATGATATTGCATTGGCTATCCCACCCAATATTAAATTAATGAAATACTTCGGATCTTCAACTCTTTCCATCCTAGACTGCAATTCAGAGCTGAGATAGGCAGTCGGGAGTTGAACTTCTTGGAGATTACCATGAAAATTGTTAGCGGTGTCGTCCATTTTGATTGGTATCATAAATCAACTTTCTCAGGGAGATTTTTAAATTTTTTATCGCAACATTCTTTATCTCAAAAAAAGAGGGATTGTATACGAGTTGGTGGATAGAGTCCTTTCATTATCACATCCCACATACCATCCCCAACCACACACATCCCCAATACCATCGGAAAAACCTTGAATTGATTTTCTCTATCCTTTTGAATAACGATTATAATTTCATTCTCTAATTTCTCCCTAATTTCATTCTCGATTGCATTTCTCGTAGACTTAAATTCCAATTTTATAAACATAATTACACACAAACAGATTTCTATATTTAGAAATGAAAATGAATCGGTGAACGATGACAAAAGGACCAAATGGTTCATAATAACCTTTTAACCCGTTGACGATTGATAAATTTAAAACGATAGTCAACGATCTTGATGCTAAACTAGCTTTCTTTAGTATTAATAAATTGAATAGATTTATACGCGTTCATAAAGATAGAATCCCACCAGACACAACAAGAGATGTGGTCTATAGGATAGAATGCAACAATTGCGATAAATGTTATGGAGGACAAACTAAGAGGCAACTTAAAATAAGATTAAATGAGCATCGTGGTCATATTCGTAGGAATAAAGATCAATGATTACTCATAGATCAGAACACAATCATGACTTTTCCTGGAACAAAGTTAGAATTTTAGATGTCGAACGTGACTATGGAAAAAGATTGATTTCCGAGATGCTGTTCATTAAACTACACGAAAATAACACAATAAATTTACAAACGGACACGGAGTTTCTATATCATGTCTATGTTTCGGCTCTCAACAAATTATAAATGTTTTGCGATCTTGTACTATTTTGTTTTATCTTACATATGCTTTTATCTCATTACTTGACTGTTTTTTAATTTGTGTTTTAATCTTAATTTATTAATTTCTATTTTATATTTTTAACTCTATACAACTCTTTAAAATTTAATCACATGTTATGTACGGCTCAACTCTGTTGTGATAAGTAATACAGCAAATACTTAATCCAAATATACAAAAATCTTAGATCTTTATGCAGTTTTTTTTGTCGTTATTTAAGGATACGATTAAATTGTTTCCCTCACGCGACTTGGTAACCGAAGTGGGCGACAAACAGTTTGCTTTGCCATGATAGAGTTCGGCCTTTCAATATTTGTCGTACCAAAGATGAAGATGGCTCAATTATGAGAGCCGAAACGTTTGGATTGTCAAGAATAAATGAAGAATTTAATTTAATTTAATTGCGCATTGTTTATCGCTATTCCCACTATAGCCCTATTTCGTTTTATTAATGATTTTGATAAAAATATATCATTCTTATATAAAATTTAAATATATATAACGAGATGTGTGAATTTAAATTAAGTACCATTTTTTATTGCACAGGAAGTAATTTTTCAGATGGAAGATTATTATCGGCATTCGAAACTAGAAGAAAGAGACATATTTCAAAAATTCATTGATAAGCACATAAAGTTTTACGCGATAATATTAGGCGTGATAACCGCAGCGTTAGCTACTGCAACGTTGGGACCTATGTTTAAGGATTCATTTCCAATTGTAATAAAATATCCATTTCATGTTGAGCAACAACCTTTGCACGCGATCGTTTATCTTCACCATTCATTCGGAATATATCAATCTTACTGTCAAGTATGCTCTACTGTTTTTGTTGCTCTTTTATTATGGTTTACATCGGCACGATTTGAAATTTTGTCTAACAAATTTCGAATGGCATCAAAATATTGTGAATGGCAAAGTTGTATTAGAGAACATCAGGAACTTTTGAGGTATGTTGACAAAATTTCTATCAATATTAATTTTCATCATAGCTTAAGCAATTAGTACAAGTATACAGGGTCTCATTTTAATTAAAACAGACAATTTCTGGAAATCATGAGATTTTAGAATGTTTCGTATAAAAGTTTTATAACTTCAAAGTGAACATAAGATAATGGTTGGATGTACGTGCCAATGGCCAATGCCATATGAAAGTCAATCTTGTTTTCTTACATGAAAACCTTCATTTTTTATTACATATTCTTGTAGCTAATCTCAAAGCTTTTTAAAATACTGTAACAAAGTATTTTTTTAGTAAATACTTTCTAAGTTATGAGGCTTGAATTTGATATAAAGTATAAAATATCTCGTAAACTTGTAAATTCATTTGTGGTAACTACAGCGGTGGTAACTACGGCGCGTTAAGGGTTAATATGGACTGGACTTTTATTATTACATTTCTATGTAATTATAATCTTTGCTAAAAAAAGCTTCATGTAGCCCGAAACGTACACTACCCAGATAGCAAAACGTGCCAAAAGCACAAATTGCGAAGTTATGCTACACGTTATGTCGGCAAAAATCGACCAATCCAGCATGGGCCGCTGTAACAAATACTGCCAACAAAAATGCAACGCATATCGAGCAAGCTCTGCATAACATGTTGCAAAAATGCTGTAAAAATTGAACAAAGCTTGTCGTCATAAATACATCAAAATTCAAGCATTTTGTGTTGTCACAATATTCAACAGAAAATAATCCAAAATTTAACGTGATGTGCCGTCAAGACATGTCGCAAAAATGTAGCAAATATCTGGCATATTTATTTTTTCACATTGTGACAACAAAAATGCGGCAAGAATGCAACACGATCTGTAACGTCAGATATTGGCAGCAGAAACGCAGCAGAAACAGAATATAGTGTGCCATCACATCGTGACGGCAAAATTGCGGCAGGTATATGGCGCGATCTGCTTTATCAGCTGTGTCGGCAGAAACGGAGCAGAAATCAAATAGGGCCTGCTAACATAACTTGTTGGCAAATTAACAACAGAAATCGAGCAAATTCTGTTTCGTAAATATTTAAATTGTTATTACTAAAAAAATTTTCAAAAATGTCTCTATTATTTTTTCTATCTCTTATTTTAGAAGAATAATTTTTAATTATTTTACTAATGATGAAATTAATATATTCTTTACAACACAAATAAGTTATAAAAAGCTTCTTAAAGATATGACTCTTTTGATTCTTTTATAACGTATCAAATAATTGTATTTACGTATCAAACATTGTACATAATGTATTTCCCAGGTACTACACTTTGTTAACTTACGTCTTTGTTGGACAATTAGACATCTTATTCTTGCATCAAGCGTATACATAAAAATACGTAAATAATAAATGCATGTTTAAATGTTGATTATGATTTTGCTTATATAGAAAGTTGGATAGATTTTGCATGCGAGAAACGGACGTAAGCGGTAGTTTTCTAATTATTGTGATAGACGCAGAGTTTTGTACAATTTCTATTGCGGATTTGTTGGCAGATTAATAGAGCCAGCAGGTTCTATTTCTGTTACAATTTTCCGCCATGACGTAACAGCACAGATCATGCCATATACTTACCGCAATTTTGTTGTTACATCGTGACGGCACATTGTACTCGATTTCTGCCGCATTTTTGCTGCCAGTATCTGATATGGCAAACTTTGCACGATATCTGCTACATATCTGCTGCCACAATGAGACAGCAAGCAATGCTCGATTTTTATCGCATTTTTGTCGTTATTCTATGATGAGAAGGTGTGCCGCAAAAAACTAAGCTTAATTAGGAAGCAGCAGCTTGAAATCTGCTGCGAAGTCATGATTGGATCTGTTGGCACAGTGCTGATATACTGTTGGCATTTCGCTATTTGGGTATATATAGTGTCCTTTTCCTTTATTTTTAAATTACGCTTTTATTTATATAAAAGAACTATAAATATATGATTTACAATTATTGGTTGAAAATTTAATTTAATTAATGGTCGAAAATTTAATTTAACAAAATTATTATATTGTCCGGGTGTGACTGATCTACACAATCATTTGGATTTAGCGGACCCATCCAGCAAACACAATGTTACATGTAACATATATGTTAGTTACAATGTAACTGTTATATAACACATGCGTTATAACAGTTATATTGTTGAGTAAGAAATTACAACTAACATATACGTTACACGTAATATTGTGTTTGCTGGGCACGGACCCGAGCTTAAAATATGGCGAACATCCATATGCATTTACATATCCTATTCACACATACACAAATAAGTTGTAGCATAATAAACTGCCGGGAAAGAGACTTGATAAAATATAAATTAAAGAACGAGATTTAAACAATGAAAATAAAAGATAACTGTCATGTTATGTATATATAACATATTGTTACAGATTTTCCGAAAATATGAGCTTATCCATTTCATATATAGTGTTATCATCTCTTGGATTTAGTACATGTACATTAGTATTTGGTGGTGTTACTGTACTCAGTGTTTGTATATAATATAATATAATATCTCTAATTTAAATAATAAAATATGCGTTTAAACAAACTTTAAATAAAAAATAATTTTAATATGTATGTGTATTAACTCTAATTTACAGCT
The DNA here is from genome assembly GCF_055798465.1 of Pogonomyrmex barbatus. Classification (NCBI taxonomy): domain Eukaryota; kingdom Metazoa; phylum Arthropoda; class Insecta; order Hymenoptera; family Formicidae; genus Pogonomyrmex; species Pogonomyrmex barbatus. Next base: position 6,709,121 of record NW_028297193.1, read on the forward strand.
ACGCACATATAATGATGTAACAATGTCTTTCGTAAAATATTGATTGTACATTTTTTTTAAATATTAGCGACTACCGCTATCCGTAAAAGTAGAATTCGTTATCGGATGTATGTCATCACTGGGAAAAGTATTTCTGTCCGCATGGCCAGCTGATTATTTAATGGCCGCAGTAAGTTTTGATAATAAAGTGAATCAATAAAATAAGATACTAATAAGATATAATATTTTGATACATTTAAAATTCATTTCAAGAATATTTTAGAGTTCTGATATCGGTGATGCTGCATACGATTCGTTATGGTACGAACACGGAACTGATTCACAAAAGATTATGTTGTACACATTGCTCCGCTGTCAGCGACCTGTAATTATAACTGTTCCGGGTTTATTAAAGGCTTTATCGTTTCAACATTATTCAGCTGTAAGAAAATTACAATGCTAGTCTAATGTCTTTAAATATGTTTATGCAATGTGCACTAAAAGTCTGGATACAATCATAAGCAATGTAATTTAAAAAAAAAATCTAGACAAAAGTTGTAAGATTTTGGGAGCACCATATAACGACATTGATTCATTTACAGATATAGTGGAGATTTTTTTATGGTCGTCATTTTTTTAAATGAAATTATATCTTTTTTATTACGCAATATAATTTTTCTTCCTTTATTCTGGATATAAAAATATTAAGATACAAATGTCAAAAAGTTAATTGTTTACAAGATATTTAATACTTTTATTTATTTTATACTATTTTGACATATTCTGACATATAATATATAATAAAATATCTTGTAAACTATTAATCTTTTAATATTTATAACCGTAATACTTTCATATTCAGAATAATTAGAGGAATTATATATATTAGATAACAAAAATTTGATTTAAAAAATTTGAATTAAAAAACGGTATCCATAAAAAATCTCGATAATAACTATCTGTAAACGAATCAATATCATATAATTTCTTCGAAAGCATTACAGCGTTTGTTTAAAATTTTTTTGAAAATTATATTGTTTACGAGACTGTATGTTATTGTACTTACAGATTTTTGGCGCATTTTATATATTGCTAATATATTTTTAATTATTATGTATTTGTTATACGTCTTGTACTTTATAATTTATATATTTTTTTTCTTATTAAGTATTTATAATTGATACATAAATATATAAGAATATTTTAGAATATACATTTATTTATATAATATAGTATATATATATATATATATATATATATATATATATATATATATATATACGGGGTGTTTTATTTTAAATGATATGGTCGATTATCTCGCGAATCGATTTTATTGAAAAATTTTTTGAACGAAAGTTGCATGGCTTGAAGAGGAACACATGATGGAAATGTGGACTTGACCTTGAATGACCTTGTCAAAATCAGGTCATTAATGTTTTTTTAAATGGAAACTGTTACGAGTCTTAGTTTCGGAACGAAACATTGGCAGGCGCCTCCTACAGGATGGAAAGAAAACGAGACTTATGCAATCCGCTTTTAGACATTAGAAAACCAATATAGAATATTCCTCTGTAATACGAAATATAATAACCGGGTTAATGTATACGCGTGTCTATTTAACATCTGCCTAACTCCATATCCTACAGAAACCCTTATTTTTTTATTACATATTCTTATAGCTTATCTCGAGAGCTTTCCAAAACACTATAATAAAGTTACGTTTCATTGATAAAGTTACGTCTCATTTACGTCAATTACTTTCCGAGTTATGGAGCTTGAAAGTTATCGCCGGTGTTATCCATGTACGCATGCGCCTTAGTTGGCCGGATCAGTGATCGGTCTTGCCTTATAACTTAACAAGTACTTAACGAAAAGTAACTTTATTATAGCGTTTTGGAAAGCTCTCGAGATAAGCTACAAGAATATGTAATAAAAAATAGGGGTTTCCATTTACTTTGACCTGATTTTGACAAGGTCACTCAAGGTCAAGTCCACATTTCCATCATGTGTCCCCCTTCAAGCCATGCAACTTTCGTTCAAAAAATTTTTCAATAAAATCATCGATTCGCGAGATAATCGACCATATCACTTAAAATGAAAAACCCTTATATATGCACTATATATACTATACATAGTATATATACTGTGTGTGTGCGCGCGCGCTGTATTTCACACACACACACACACACACACACACACACACACACACACACACACACACACACACACACACACACACACACACACACACACACACACACACAAAACACAGTACACACACATACGCACACAAGATCTCCCAAAAAGATCGGAATCCCTAATATAAAAATATAAGTTTTATAGAAAAATATTCTGAATAAAAGTTGTAGGATTTAAAAAGATCTATTTCGATCATTTTGATTTTGGATGGACATGCCAAAGTCACATAGAAGTCAACTTTGTTTTTTAAACCACATTTGGTAACCCCATTTTTTATTACATATCTTGTAGCTGATCTCGAGAACTTTTCACACTATAATAAAGTATTTTTTTAGTAAATACTGTCTGAGTTGACTGTATGAGGCTTGAATTTGATATACAATTTGATATAAAATATAAAATATCTCGTAAACTATTCATGTTTTGGCAATTATGTCTTAATACTTTTGTACACACAATAATGAGATGAATCGATTGATCTAAGGAAAATATATTGTTTTTCAAAAAAGATGCGTCATTGCATATTGCATTGATAAAATCTCTTTTTTTAAATCAACCATGTATTCTCTAGTAGCACAATGCATTGGCTCAATGTTGGCGATACATTGATTATGTTGGGAGTATATTGGCCATTATTTCCCAATGGAAAGTTAATATTGATTATGGAAAAATAAATGCAAATGTATCACTAATGTTACAATATCCAATAATTACACAATATTACGTTTACATTGGAAATGCATTGGAAATGCATTGGCCAAGATCGTCCAACCTTACATAAATATTGATTACAGAAGAAATAGTAATGTGCTGCCAATATTACATGCCAATAATTACACAATATTGTGTTTATATTGGAAGTGCATTGGTCAAAGTTCCCCAATCTTACGTGAATATTGATTACAGAAGAAATATAATAGTAATATGCTGCCAATATATGTATTGCGTTTACATTGGAAGTGTCTACAAGATAAACATAGTGTAAAATAATTATTACATACTTAAGATTTTCTTTTTTTTAACATAAAATGCAATATTTTTACTTAAAAAAAAGAAATCTTTGTAATATTTATATTTTGCATATATAAAACATTACCAATAAATATGTATTTACCATATATGTACATTTATAAATATATATATATATATATATATATATATATATATATATATATATTTTAAAAATTGAGACTATTTACACAGTACAATACAGTAACATTCATTAATCAGATCTATCATTTTTTATGTCAAAATTCTATTTACTTATATCATCATTTCAATAGCAGGTTTCATTCCAAGAGAGAAGTATATAGAAGTTAAGCAACATCGAGCAGGATCCAAGTCCCAAGTAGGATGGGTGTTTTAGAAATATACGGTGATACAAGATAAAAGAAGTTTCATCACTTTTTCTCATCTTTTTTTTTATTTTTTTCACTTATATAAATAGAAGACATGTATTATGTAATAATTGTTCCACATTAAGATACAATTTATGTCTAACATGAAAAATTGGGTAAATATTATGGTTTAATATTGGTCCAATATCCAATATATGGTTTAATATTGCTTTGACATGTTGGCTAAAGCAGGCGTCCACCTTGCAATGTTGGATCAATGTTGATCAGTTCAGATCAATTCACACCCAATACATAATATTAGATTTACATTACTTTCCAATACATTGTGCCAATACATTGTGCTACTAGGGTTTTTTTACACAAATTGATTTATCTTATTAGTCTGTGTATAAAAATATTAAGATATAGTTGCCAAAAAATGAATAGTTTACCAAATATTAAAACGGTCTCACTTCCGCGCGGATATCGTCTTAGTCGAGTAACCAGGTGAGGAAGTAGCGGCGAAGAGATATCTGTGATTGACATTTATAACTAATTTATTAACTAATTTATTAACTAATAGTATTTATTATAACTAATAGTTTACAATAGTGATCCGCGGTGTTCTGCATATAAACTTGAATTAATTAATAATGATTGGTTGAATTAATTAATAATGATTGGTCGCGATGTTTGGTGTGGAGATTTACAATATGAGCGTTCGGTGCGATACACACGAATCTCGCTATGTGAATCGGCTCTTTAAATGCGGGCGCTATTCAGTAATGCAGGGCGCGCGGTGTACGAGCGCGGTGTTTACGCGGGTTTCGGCGGGTTTCTGGCTGGTCCGCGGGATGTGTGACGCACGGCGGGCGGCGTACACGTGCTCTCGAACTGTCACGGTGTGTGTCGCAGGAATGTTGTCAATCTGACAGGATTTCGAGTGTTCCCGACTCACGTTATATCCCGTAGACGACGGAGGAAGTTATCGGGCAACCCGACGAGATGCGGGAGTCTCTTTGAGATTTGTCGAGTGTACTCGACAACACCAGGGAGTCCCTAGCGTTCGGTACTTTTGTCAAGGGAGAGCCTTGACCGGGAAGCCGAGTATTCTCGGTCACACTGAAGTGTTCCTCAGCGGTGATTCGGTGAACGGTAGGAGTAGAAGTATGGTCTCGTATGGTCAAGCGTTCTCAGTCAGTGCTGGGGAGTACCCCAGTGCTTTCGGAGACTTATTCGGAAGCTTGACGGAAGGATTGTCTCGGTCAAGCGGGCTTGACTAACCGAGGTGTACCTCAGCACTTTGAGATTCTCCTGGGATTTCGGAGCGGTGTCCTTCTCAGTTTCCTTAGCGATGCTCAAGACTCCAAGATTGGAACAGGTACCTTCTGCGGAAAGCGAGACCCTTTTATTCCGAGATCGGCCGCGGTACGGCTCAGATTCGGATTGGCTTCGGATCTCGGGGGACAGCTCCCTTTCCACGGGGTAGTCAGAAAAATCGGGGGAAGATAAAACGATTCGGAGCGGGAAAACCTTCCGGTTGGTGGCGCGGTACGGGAAGTACGCTAGTTTCGTGGCGCGGTAGTTGGTGCGGGGAGCACACTCCAAGCGGCTTTGCGATACGGCACGTGGTGCGGCACGGGGCGCGTTAACGCTCGATGACGCGACACTCGGTGCGGTGCGAAGGGAATACTGCGAAAACATGCGTGAATTCGCGATATTCCCACGCTATTTCTCGCATGTTATAAAGAATTAAAAAATAGGCGTAAACGCCTTTCGGCGGCCATTGCCGCCTTTCGCCTGGTGTTCGGCGGTCGCCGACGGATGGTCGGTCGGGAGAAAGAAGATACTATGGAAGCGGAGGGACGTTTGGTTACAATATTTTATGTCAAATTGCATATCAAATTTAAGCCTCATAACTCCGAAAGTACTTACTAAAAAAATACTTTATTATAATATTTTGAAGAGAATTCGAGGTCAGCTATAAGATATATAATATAAATGGGGGTTTCCATTTAAAATAACAAAGTTGATTTCTATCTATAATCTTGGCATGTTCATCCAAGATCAAATCAGTAAATAGATCTATTTAAACTAACTTTTATTCGAAACATTTTCTGTAAAACTTATACTTTTCGAAATTCAGAGATTCCAATCTTTTTGGGACATCCTATACTTATAATATATATATATATATATATATATATATATATATATATATATACATATAGATAGATATAGAATAATTTTGTTTAATGTTTCTTTTATATTTATAAGATATTTTGAATAATTTTACAGTATATTTCAACGGCATTTTCGTATTTAACGACATTTCGAGTAATTCTTTCCGAAGATGATGCAAGCTGAAATAATAGAAAAAAAAGATTAGTTTGTTATTGAATGTCTTTCAATGTATAACAGACAGAGCAAAAGGATACGTATGTTTTATGTTAATAAAGTTTACGTATAAAATAAAATATTATAATTTTGTTGTTGCTATTTTTAGACCTCTTTTTTATAACTGATAAACGTAACATAGTAATAGATATTAAGTAATATATCATGTCTTTTTTAATTTTATTATTTAATTAGCAATTATTATTAACAAATTTGTTAATATGTACATTATGTTAAAACATAATAATTTATACATAATAATACATAATAATTTATACATAATAATTTATATGCGAGTAATAATAATATTGTTTCAGCTAAAATTAAATATAGCAGTAATACAAACTTATATAAATAACAAAATATTATATAAATAACAAAAGTTAAAACTTGATTGTATATTATATTTACATAAAAGAACAAATATCTAAATAAACAAGAATCTAAATAAATTAATAGTGAATCTTTTAATAAATATGATTACATGAATTATTAAATTAATACTCAACTCATAGAGTAGAGGCAAGTAAGAAAGCTCCAACTTCTCTAAATTATTTAACCTTATAAGAGTTAAATAATCATTAATATAAAAATTTCAAACATATATTAAATAAGAAAGGAATTGATATCGCAAGAATTGATAGCAATCTTCCTTATAATATTGCATCTGATATTCCCTATAATATTGCATCGGTGCTATTTTCGTAACATATTTATTGCTCCCCCCAAACCAATTATACATCTGTGTAATTAAGATTACACAGGATAGGAAGGTAAGAAAATAATTGTTGAACTACTACAGTTCAATTATAGCGGCATTAGATGATTATTTGCTAGTTGAATAATTTGTAAACCTATGTACGGCACCTCTAGCACAAAGTGGAGTAGGAAATATGCAAGAGGGGATGCTTGTATCGTACCATCGAAGAATTAAGCCCGCAGTTAATATACGTGATAAATTAAACACACACGTGCCTCTAATGCAAGGTACAAGCTCTTCCCTTCTAAGAAAGTTAGTTTAAATCAGGTGTGTAACTGTAACAAAACGGTACAGTTCAATACCGTTCAATTATGACGGATACACTGACGATGGAAAAATTTATCGCGTTTTTAAAAGTGGATTTGTTATTCGCTTGTTGCTGGCCATTACCACCAACTGCCACAAAATGCGAAAAAATACGCAACAAAATATTTCGCTGTCTTTCTATTCTACACGGGATACTTATGATGGTTGAAATAATATATACAATTTATAGCAATCGCTCGGATTTATTTTTGATAATGAAATTATGCTGTAATTTATGTACCACTACTGAAGTTCCTTTGCAAATCATGTGCTACTCTCTTCAATATGATCGTCTTCAAGTAAGAAACTAAACGATATTATTTTAATTATCTGTATATTTGAGTGATAGTAAAAATAACAACAACGATAAATAGAATAATAAGAATAATAATAAGAAAGATAATAATGTGATTAAAAGATTTGATATTTTTCATATGATACTAATGATAAATCCCTTCAAGTGCATTATTTAGTAAATTATTAAATATTCTTCAGTTTTAAATTAAAATGAATGTGTAACATTCGACAACATAGTAAAACATTTTATTATTTAACGTTTAGATATTACATTTAGATATAATGTATTAATTTATTTATTTTTATAAAACAAGACTTAATGTTATAGTTATAAAAAAAAATTTCAATCATGATATCATATCATATATTATTATATTATATAAAATAATATCTAAAATCTATTATATTTTTGTTCATATCACTTTTTCTGTACAATCAATTGTGATTTAATTATAGTACGTGATTTACGCCTTGGAAGATTATTGCAAACAAGCGAAACCAGAAGAACATATTATTTTTCATCAATACATTAACAGCTGTAAACCGGTTTATATAGGCGCAGTATGTGGCTTCACCATTACCGGCATATTGCTCATCATTAGTCCTATAATAGGACCTCATCCTTTTCCCATGGACATTGAATATCCGTTTTCCATACATTTTACACCTGTGAAAATTATCATTTATCTACATCATATATTTATTATATATCAAAGTTATGTACAGGTGTGCTCAATGATTTTTATCGCACTTCTGTTATGGTTTGTGTCAGCGAGATGTGATATCTTATCAAATAAATTTCGAGCCGTCACGAAATTTTCCGAGTTACGTGAGTGCCTAAAAGAACACCAAGAATTATTGTGGTAAAGAAAAATCAGAGTTATATCTTATTTATTTAAATTTTCTAAAAATATTTACTTTATTATCGGTATCTTTATCTGTAATTACGTGTGGCATATAATCACATAATATCACACATAGATAGTGTTAAATTCCATTGAAGATTTTATTAAAAATAAATAATCTAAAAATCTATTCTATTATAAATAAAGTTTATAGTATTTTATATTACGTAAATAAAATGCTAAAGTTTAAATTAAAATAAGAAAATTCCATCCTTGTATCTGTTGTTATTTTCAGAGGTATCAGTAATTAATTATTTCTGTGTGCGATTTAATGTTGATTTAACTGAATTTGATATGAATCAATTTTTTATTTTTTCAATAAATAATATTTATGATTAGAAAGAATTTAAATGACATTTGAGTATTTTTACATAAATTTTATATAAGTTTTTATATTAAACTTTAATAGCAAAACTTTTATAGAAAGAAATGTATCATTTTAGGTATGGAAAAACGGTTGTTCTTTCTATTCGATACGTCATGTTAGCGGCGTTAGGTGTCAGTACGATAGTTATCATTTTTACTGGTTGTACTTTTCTTAGCGTGAGTACAATTATTTATTTTATAATAAAATATAGACTTGTATCTTGTACTATATATTGATTTGATGTACGTTTTCGAAATGTATGTGATAACATGGATATATGATAGGCGCGAAGAAACATCAATTTTCTACAAGAAGTGCATTATGCGTTTTAGAAGGATGTAACTCAATGTGATATACCTATTATATGTTATTTGTTGTGCTACATTTTTACATTTTTGAGTAAGATAACACACAGACACACACACACACACACACACACACACACACACACACACACACACACACACACACACGGCGTCCCATTTTAATTTTATACTGAAATATTTCGAAAAGTACAAAAGATATGGAAAAATGTTTCAAACAAAAGTTGTAGAGTTCGAAGGGGGACATAAGATGATTAGCATTGGTTTGATCAGTCAAGATCACTTTGAATTTTTTCAATGGAACTCCCTAGATTTTATTATATATTATTATAACTCTTCTTGAGACCTTTCTAAAATACTAAATAATTCAATTTACTTTGGATCAGCTGTTTTGAAGTTATCGAAGTTTATGATAATATATTCAACCAATTATTAATATAATAATAATAATTTTGTATCATTGATGACGTTAATTCCATTCTTCTGTTCTTTAATGTGGATCATTTTTAATATTAAGTCTTTTTCTATTATAATTGAATTCGACGTTAACTATTATTATAATACAAATTTTATCTTATTAGATATGTTTAATTGGATATTCCAAAGAGATTCTCTGATTCTTGGCGATAGGAATTACAGACATGTTTTCCGTTATTATACTGAGCTACATCCTAATCGTCGTCATCCAAATGCTCAACAAATGATAAATATTGAAAGAAGACCTCGCTATAGTACATCGCCAGAGACAAATAAACAAACCTCCAAACAATAATGACTCTAGACTCCTCACAGTTTTGAGCATGGTCGATATTAGTATTCGGCAAAAAGAACGAAGTAAATTAGAAATATCTCGATTTATGGCTCATCGAATATTATAATTCGTACAATACCATTCTTACCACATCAATCTGGTACGGGAATTGAGTCAGATTCTTTCAAAAATTTAATTCAATGTTTATGAAATGAAAATCACTTTTCTAATTTTTCAATCTCTTAAAAAAATAAGTATCTGTCGATCACAATACATATACACAAATTTTGTACGCATAAG